>NW_010962393.1:2373-33372 GCF_000463585.1 Tarenaya hassleriana | reverse complement strand
GGAATGCCTTCATATCTACCGCAGAAAGGTTGAGGAAACTAGGAAGTATAAAGCTGATTTGCAGCGGCTGTTAGCCGAATCTGAAGCTGAAATCGCCAACCTCACATCTTCCCTTGGTGAACAAGTTTTGTTTTCAAGGGTATGATACTCGTGGTGTCTCTGCATCATTGTTTCCACGGTTTATAATTTTATGATAGTTATTTTCTTAGTTGGAGATTGATGTGCATAAGATTTTACTAATGTTTGCCACTTCATATGGTGGTACATCTCTTGTCTAAACAGCATCTGGCAGTCTAGTCTGTCTTGGAGAGTATACGTGTTTCCATATGTTCTAATTTCTATCTATTTGAGCAGGCAAAAGGAACTTTGAAGGAGCAGATATCCACTACAAAACCTGTATTAGAGGATTTGCAGTTGAAGAAGGATCAAAGATTCCGAGAATTTACTGAAACATTAACCAAAATTATGAGGATTTCTTGTGACATAGCTGGGAGTGATTATACAGTCTCTTCGATTGATCCAAAAGTCGGCGAGAGTGATTTGACTCTTAGAAAGTTGGAGGAGTATAAAGCACACTTGCACGATCTTCAGAATGAGAAGGTTTGCTTTTATATAAATCTGTAATTCAATGTTATTAACATTTTATCTTATTACAACCTTAAGTTGAACCTATAATCTCTGTGTCATTTTCAGGCTCTTCGTCTTCAAAAGGTGAATGCATATATCAGTTCTATCCATGACTTGTCAGTTGTGATGTCTTTTGATTTCTCGAAGGCAGTGAGTGATGTCCACGTAAGCTTGGCTGATTTTGCAAAGATTAATTCGAGGAGCATCAGTAATGATACTCTGGCTAGATTAACAAACCTTCTAGAGTCTCTAAAGCAAGAGAAACAAAAGAGGCTCCAAAAGGTAATATAAGAATGCAATTTAAATTTCTTCAATCCAAATGATTTTTCACACCACCTCTTGAGATTCTTGGTATTAAGAGCGAATTCATGTGTTGCCTTATATTTTGATTTGCTGTATGAGTTGAACCAAAAAAGGAGAGAATATGTTCTCATACCTTTTTCCGTGCGGCTACCTTATCAGAGATTGTCCACTATGTAGCACGCATATTTTAGAGACCTGAACTTGTGTTTAAGTTCATTTTCTATGGACTTATTATATGTCTGAACAACAGTAAAGGCCTCTAGCCATCTTAGAAGTTTTGGAAAATAATTTCTCATGGATGCTATACATATATTGGCCGCTTTAAGATTCAGAATTAGGAAATTCCTTTTCATTCATTTCGGCACATTTAGCTTCTAGATGCTTTTCCTATTAGTACTCTTTGGATAGTGCTATCTGATGTATGTCTCTTGACTCTCTTCATTTTGGTTCTGATAGGTGATTCTTTGGCATTCATGAATTTACCGTTTGTTGCCAAAATCAGAAGCTGAACGCTATCAAGTAATATGTCTCTTGAAATTATTATTTGCTTCAGATTAAAGGTTTGGGAGAAACAATGCAAGAGCTGTGGAATCTGATGGACACACCTCTTGATGAAAGGAGAGGATTTGATCATGTCACTAGATTTACTTCTGCAGATGATGATATTTTGGAGAAAGGATGTCTTGGTCTGGATGTCATGGAGCAGGTAATGCAATCATTATTTCAATTAAAACATGGCACTACCCTTAGTTCCCTACTCCAAGACTGATCTAAGCCGGAAAGTGTTCTCACATATGCTAAATATAATCTTTAAATCACAGGCTGAAGTGGAAGTTGGGAGATTGAATGCCCTGAAATCCAGCAAGATGAAGGAGTTGGTACTCAAGAGGCAGAGTGAACTGGAAGAAATTTACAGAGGGGTCCGTCTGGACATAGATACTGATGCCGCAAGGCAGACGCTTGTCAGCATGATAGAATCTGGTATTGTGGAACTCCTTCTTGAATAGGTTGACTCATAGATTGTGCTAAAATTTGGTCTTGTTGATTATAGATTTTTTTTCAGGTCTTTCTACGTTGATTCTTTCCTTCCTTTATAGAATGTTGACTTCTGGTTTTTTCAAAGCAAATAAGATAATTCATGACCTGTGTTTCTCTCGGTTAGTCTCTGTCCCTGTGGCATGTATGTATGGTTCCATGTGTTGTTCTGTGTTTGTTTCTCTTTTGCCTTTTCTTCTGCTGTTCCTTCGAGCTACCATTGAGTAAATTTATCCCTCTGTTGTTTTTTGTTCAGATTTACCTAAATTAGTGCATTTTCTTATATCATTACCAGAATAAGATAAATGTGGAGTAGGATGCTTCTTGATTCCTCTTTACTAGGCTCTGGGCAGAGTTCCACTACTCTGTCCTTCATCCAATAAATTGTGCATTGTTTAGAAGTTAGTCGGTAGTACAATGCACAATTTATTGAACAAAATTCTCTTTATCTGCTGAACAATGATTTACTGTGGCTTCACAGGTGATGTAGATCTCTCCGATATTCTTAAGAGCATAGATGGACAAATTGAAAAGGCGAAAGAGGAAGCTTTATGCAGGAAGGAGATCTTGGACAAAGTTGAGAAATGGAGACACGCATCAGAGGAGGAAAAATGGCTTGATGAATATGAAAAGGTGAGTACCCAAATCAGTATACTTTAGAAGCTTTCTTAATAAAGATATGTATACACAAGGTTTAGACGTGGAGCTTCGAGCTGAAATGCATAGCTGAGCATAAACCTCAAAACAACATAGATATATTGAGTTTGTTGCAGGAATCTTTGAATTGATTCCCTTTTACATTTTGGGCGTTCTGTCTTTAGTTGAAACAAATTCAGAGTGAAGCTTACATATCTTCGAAAATACATAATTCTATTTGAATGCCCGATATGTTTGTGGATACAAACTAAACACCTGATTTTATTTCTCTGCTACATTAACGGAAAGCATAGTAAATCTTTAAAGTAGTATTTGTGCTAATGTTTAGAGTGCCAAACTGCCAATAGGTAAATCTACTTACTATTAAACAGTATCTTTCCTGTGTTGTCTTCAAGGATGAAAATCGCTTCAGCGCTGTAAGAGGAGCGCACAAAAATTTAAAACGTGCGGAGAAAGCCAGGAGCCTTATGAACAAAACCCCTTGTGAGCCCAGATGTGTTCTTTATGCTTTCATTATTTGCTTAAAATATTTAGGCTTAACTTCATATATCGCATTCTGCATTCTGTTTTTAAACCTTTAGCAGTCTAGTCCTATTGATGTCTTTATTGTTTTGTAAATCTGATTTCTTTAGTTGATACGATTGTAATCTAAGTGCACAATATCCTCTGGCATGCTTTTAGAATCTCATGTATCCCTGTTTTAAAATTTGATCGACCAGGCATTCGAAGATTTAATCATTAGCTTCAGCCAAACAGGCGATGACTTGTAGTTTTGTAGAGGTTTATTATGATTGATGCACAAGTTGATTATTAGAAGATTTGCTCATTCATCCTTTAAGATTTATTGTATTTAAGATTTGCTCTATCATTAACTTCAAACCGTTGTCTTTAAGATTTTCTCATTCATCCTCCTCTAACGTTTTCCCCCTTGATGCTGTCCCATGGTTTAGCGGTTTTAGTTAAGATTGGAAAGTCTTTTTCAGGTTTAGAAGTATGGGTTTAGGTTGAACAAGAGAAAGGAAAATAAAGCATTGTATGTTTCTATCTTCGTTTCTGTAAAATACTATCCGCCGGCTGGAGAAATTTTGTTGTAAACTGATCAGTCAAGGACATGACATCAGCTGATTGAGTTGTTTTGTGTTTTCTGTCATGAGGGATGATTGAAAATCTGACTGCCAAAGTGAAAGCCTGGGAAGTTGAACGCGGAGTCCCCTTCTTATATGATAAGGTAACAATTGCAGGACCATTTTCTTCGGTCATTGTACTCAATTAGGTTTATGGCCGATCCAGCTTAATTAGGTTTACGCCTTTGTTTTTCCAGTGTCCGCTCATGCAATCACTAGAGGAATACGCTGTTTTACGAGCTCAAAGAGAAGAGGAAAAACGTCTATTGCGGGTATATGCTCCTTGAAACTTGGTGTAATCATTATGCTACTAAAACAAATGATAAACCACTTAGATCTCGTGTTTTACCAATAAATTTGCTTGTGACGTTTGGAATCTCCATGGACCATGAGACCTTGAGCTTTAAAGTTTCATACAAAGGTGTTCTTGTTTGCGTAACAGGAACAGAAACGGATACAAGGACAACTCGCTATGGAGAAAGAAGCATTGTACGGTTCGAGATCTGCCAAAAAGAAGCCGTTGGGCCAAAGTCTTAACTCGGAAAATGTGACCAGAACTCCAATTGGAAGACGGGCAAGTCGTCCTGGACTTTCGGGTGGCAAAGAACGGATAGAAAGTGGCAGAGCCAACGTTCCAATACCCTTGAACTTTGTTGCTCTTCAGAAGGATGAGTGATTCTCCATAGGAATTTAGGGTTTAGGATGCTACATGTTCTCGAACCTCGTCACTTGTTTGAATCTAGGTATATTACTACTTCTACTCTCTTTTTTGCTTCCATAGTTGTAGGAATTACAGCTGAAAACAATAAAACAACATTGGGAAAAAGAAAAAAAAAAAGAAATGGCTAATCGGTTGTTTAAATGTGTCACCAATAGTCCTTACAAGAACAAGCTCCCTCTTTAAAATGGTGGAACCGATTCCGATCTCGGATTATGATCTCCACACCAAATTTACAAGAAACGTGCTTCATGAAACAATGGCAGTCGTGGCAAATGCGCAGATTCTTCATGATCCTCATCGTTTTTCGATTTCTGAAACTAAGAAGCCAAAATGCTACTGCCAACTTCTCACTGTGTAAACTAATAGAATTCTCCTTCTCTTCCTCCTCGATGTCGTGAAAGACATTAGTTGTACCCAAAGAATACCCGTCTGCCCTGACACTATCAATAATTGAAACCAGAAATTCTTTTATCTCCTTTGACAATGGATGAGAATCATCTCCGGATACAAACTTGTGAAACTCCTGATCCACGATGAGCACACTATAGCCCGGGTCTTTGCTTATTCTCTTGTCCCTCATCAAAGTCCTAACATTTGCCTTCTCGTTCCACTGACCTAATCCACCATATGCATTTGACAAAAGCACATAATCACCTTCGTGATCAGGGTCTAGCTCCTGAATCCTCCCTTTTACTTTCTCAGCTAAGTCAAGACGGTTATGCGTTACACACGCACCCAAGAGAATTCTCCATATCACTGCATTCGGCCTAACGGGCATTTTCGAAACAAAGTCAAGGGCTTCGTGTAGTGAACCCGCGCGCCCTAACAAGTCAACCATACATCCATAATGTTCGAGCATTGGTTCCATGTTGTAGTCGTCTCTAATACTGTTCCACACCTTCCAACCATCGTCAACGAGACCACTATGACTACAACCAACCAAAACCGCACGCAACATTACATGATCAGGTCGCAACCCAGTTTTCTTCATCTCGTAGAATACCTTTAAAGCCTCCTTACCCCGTCCATGGACCGCAAGCCCGTTAATTAACGCAGTCCACGTAGCTATGTTTCGCTGAGACATTTCGTCGAACACTTTAATAGATTCGTCAACTGAACCACATCTGGAGTACATATCGATCAAAGCAGTTCCTAGAGGCACGGAGAGTTTGAAACCATTTCTACGAATGTAGCCTTCAACCCATTTCCCTAACTCCAGTGACCCTAGGCTTGAAATTGCAACCACAACGCTAAGCATCGTCACCTCGTCGGGTTTCAAATTTTCCACCAATTGCATCTGTTGAAAGCATTGGAGAGCTTCAGTCCAAAACCCATTATTCACGAAGCAGGAAATTATCGTCGACCACGAAACTAAGTCTTTGTCAGGCATTTCGTCAAACAGCTTGAGCGCAGATTCCACATAACCACAACACCCATAAACATTGACCAACGCGTTGCATACATAGACAAAATCGCAGAACCCAATCTTGAGAATAAGCGCATGGAGTTCATAACCGAGATGTGCACGTGCACAGACTTTTAGGACAGATGGAAAGGTGTAGTGATCCGGACGGACACCATTCGAGATCATGCGAGAGAAGAAGGACAGGGCTTGAGAAGCAGAGGAAGGATAGTGTGAGTGTGATTTGATGATCCCATTGTAATTGAACGTGTCGGGTGAAGGTATGAGCTCGAAGACATCACGTGCGTGAGAAGCAATGGTGGAGTCGCCGGCGGCAGCGCATTCCCGACAGCAGAGGCCAAAGAGACGGCGGAGGAAGAGAGGGTCGGCGTCAAGACCGACTTTGACGAGTCGTGCATGGAATTTTCGGGCATTGTTCATTGTCCCTTAGAACTGTGAGAGACCCACGACAAAGCCACGAAATCTTGAGATACATACGTGAGGGTCAAAAATACCAAACCTGCTGGTATTTCTAGTTTCGATTTGGTATTTTCCGGTTTATTAAATTGGGTCAGGTAATATTTCTTCGGTTTAAGAAATATGCACCAAACAATAACCGAAGGTTCGGTTCTGATTGGTTCCTCCACAATTTTTTTTAAAATTTCGATTTAGAGTTGGTTTGGACGCGATAAATTCGATTCTAAAATATTGTATTCGAATTATATCAGAGATATTTCACTAAATTATCCGTGTATAAGTTTTTGGTGTTCCGATGTTCGGGTAAACTCGGGCATATACGTAATTAATTCTCGGTCGAAAATTATCAAGTAATTGATGGGTGGTCATAACTAGTCAACGATATTTCATAGGTTTGCCGATGAATTTCAAATATTTGATAACATATGTTATTTCACAGTTTTTCCCACCAATCAAATACATTATTCGATATAAATGGATTATACTAAACTATATAAAAATTTTAGATTGTATTGATCGTGGGAAAATATTTGATAGCATATACTATTTCAAAGGAATATACTTTTTATAAGAAAATTCCTTCTACTAAAAGATTTACAATAGGGAAGAAACTATTTCAAAGGATTTAGTCAATCGTGGGAAACTATTGAGAAGTATGAAGATATGTCATCAAAAGATTTCCGGCGATAATTTCTAATGTGGAACGAGTAAATCATCCACTTTGATATTTTATTGAACAAAATGATGATATTGATCCTCCATTTATCAAGACTTTTGACTTTTTAGAAGTATTATGATCATCCAAAAAAATGGTTTCAGTTTTATCAAATGAACGATTTAAAAACCTATGATTTTTATCGTTCGGACTTTTCAATTCGAGAATGTAAAACCTGTTAACGGGGATATTCTTGAAAATCACAAATAAAAGTAACTTGAAAAAAAAGGAAGTAACTTGAAATTTTTTAACGAAATGATTTAAACAAATGTTTTGTTAGTATATTGATATATTATTATTATCTATTACAATTATTTTCCTAAAATTATGTCACTAATTATACTTAATTTCCTCCATGTTTTCCTCCATGTTTTCCTCCATGTCTCTTCCATGTTTTCTTCCATGTTTTATGTCATTATATCTTTTATGCATTGTATATATGTGAGATGTAATCCTCATCATAAATTCATTCAATCACATTTTTATAAACCAAATTCTATCATGGTATCAAGAGCTTAAGTCAAAAGACATTTTTTTTTCTCCTTCGAAACTTTTTTTTTTCTCCTTCGGCTATTACGCACGTCGTCGATCTTCTCTTTACGCTATGGCCTCTTCCGACTCTCCTTCTAGCTCTGCCGGTCTCCCGAGCGACACGGTCACGATCTTTGACTCCGACAATCCGAGCTCGACGTTGATTAACGTCAATGTTTCGAATGTTTCGAAACTCACGGCCATGAACTACTTGACATGGAGTATTCAACTTCGTGCCTTACTCCAAGGATACAATCTCGAAGACTTCCTCGATGCGGCCAAAGTGCCGGCTACCACTATCATCACCAACAATGTACTATCTCCTAACCCGACCTATAAGTCGTGGTTTCGTCAGGACCGTCTTGTTTTCTCGGCTCTCCTCGGTGCGATCTCAAGTCCCTGTCAAGCTCTCATAGTATCGACCACCTCTGCCGCAGATGCATGGGCTACTCTAGCCCAAACTTATGGCCGATCTAGCCGTGGCCACATCAAACAACTCAAAGACCAGATGCGGCGCCATACAAAAGGCACCAAAACCGTCAATGACTACATGAACTTCTTCAAGATTAAAGCGGACGAGCTTGCACTTCTCGGCAAACCTATGGATCATGAGGATCTCATTGATCTAATTCTCGCTGGCCTCGGTGATGAGTACAAGACTATCAAAGACGTCGTACATGCTCGAGACACTCCGATCTCATTTGTCGAGTTACATGAGAAACTGTTGAGTCTTGATGTCGACCTTGCTGCCATACATCTCTCAGATCCTCCTATTTCGGCTTATGCAACACAACATACCTCTCGATCTTGGCGCCCTCCCACTGGTTTTGGTCCCCAACCTTCATCAATGCCCCGACCTTCTCTTGCTCAGGGTTCTCGCTCAACTCAATCCCGATCTCAACCATGGCGTACACAGTCTCGAGGATACCTCGGAAAATGCCAACTCTGCGGTGTTCAAGGGCATAGTGCCCGAACATGCCGCCTGCTTCCTCCTTCGGTTGCCCGCTCTCCTGCCGACTCCAGTCCACCTCATACCACTGGTCCTTGGAAACCATTGGCTCAGACTGCAACTGTCTCCCCCTCTCAACCATCATCTTGGTTGCTCGACTCGGGAGCCTCACATCATGTCACTACCGACCTTGCTAATTTATCTCTCCATTCACCCTACCAAGGAGGAGATGAAGTTATCATTGGCAACGGCTCCGGACTTGCCATAACACACACTGGTTCCTCGTCTCTTCCCTCTAACTCTCGTCGTCTTAATCTTCAAAACGTCCTTTGTGTTCCTACCATGCATAAGAACCTCATCTCCATTCATCAACTTTGTTATTCTAACAATGTTTCGGTGGAATTCTTTTCTCGTTTCTTTCAGGTGAAGGATCTCAACACGGGGGCACCGCTGTTAACCGGGCCCCTTAATGGCGGTGTGTATGAATGGCCGACTATCCATTCCTCGTCTGTATCCTCCAATAAGCCCTCAGCTCTTGCTCTTTCGAGTGTCAAGACCTCTCTCTCTGAGTGGCACTCTAGATTAGGTCATCCGTCTAAAGACGTTTTAAACTCTATTATTTCACGTTTTTCTCTTCCATTGTCCTCTTTGTCGAGTCGTCCATTGTCTTGTGAGTCTTGTTTTATTATTAAAAGTCATAAACGTCCTTTTTCTACTTCCACGCTTACCTCATCTCGACCTCTTGAACTTTTATACTCGGACGTATGGACTTCGCCCGTCACCTCTTTTGACGGGTACAAGTATTATGTTATTTTTGTTGATCATTTTACCCGATATACATGGTTTTACCCTATGCGGCACAAATCTCATGTTTCGACTATTTTTCCAAAGTTTAAATCTCTTGTTGAAAATCGCTTTCAAACAAAAATTGTCACTCTTTATTCGGATAATGGTGGAGAATATATTGCACTTCGAGATTTTCTTTCGTGTCATGGTATTTCGCATCTTACTTCTCCTCCCCACACACCCGAGCATAATGGTATTTCGGAACGTAAACATCGTCATGTTGTTGAAACCGGACTTACAATTTTATCTCAAGCATTCATCCCTTTGGACCTTTGGAACTTTGCTTTTCCAACGGCAGTCTATTTGATCAATCGTCTCCCTTCTTCGGTCCTTCACGGTCGTTCCCCTTTTGAGGTTCTTTTCGAGTCATCTCCAAACTATATTAAACTTCGTACCTTTGGTTGTCTTTGCTACCCGTGGCTTCGTCCTTATTCTAGTCATAAACTACAACCTCGATCGGCCCCTTGTGTCTTTGTGGGTTACTCTCTCACCCAAAGTGCTTTCCTTTGTTTGCATGTTGCCACTTCCCGTCTATATGTCTCTCGTCATGTTGAGTTTGTTGAGTCAGAATTTCCTTACTCTAGGCTTCTTTCAACCTCTCACTCTCCGGTTGACTCTTCTCCATTCCCATCTATCTCTCGGTCTTCCCTTGTTCCATGTCGGTCTGATCATTCTTACACATTGTCATCGCCTGAGCTGGTCTCCCGTGTTGTCCCGTCACCCACAAGGAACTCCTCCATACCTCTCACCTGCTCTTTGTCGCCTTTGCTACCTCCTCAACCTTCTCCGCACCTGATGCCTCATGACCCTCCTGATCCCATGCTTACCGAACCACCAACCCAAACTTTGCTCCCTGACTCACCTGTTCATACACTCACTGACCTACCACCACCTCTTGTTCCCCCACAAAACACTCACCCTATGGTTACTCGCTCCAAAAACAACATCACTAAACCGCACCCCAAGCTTAGTCTTACCTCTGCCCTTCATCCAACCCATGATGTGGAACCTACGTGTGTTTCGCAAGCTCTTAAGGATCCAAAGTGGCGTGATGCTATGGCTGAGGAGTTCAATGCCTTGCTTCGCAATGGCACTTGGACTCTTGTTCCGTCTCGATCGTCTTATAACGTGGTTGGTTGTAAGTGGGTTTTTCGTACTAAGCGACACTCTGATGGCTCTATTGATAGGTACAAAGCTCGTCTTGTGGCCAAGGGATTTCACCAACGGCCTGGGATTGATTACACAGACACATTCAGTCCTGTCATCAAACATGCCACTATCCGTGTTGTCTTGAGCATTGCGGTTTCCAAAGGTTGGGTTCTTCGCCAACTTGATGTCAATAATGCGTTCCTTCAAGGCACTCTTGACGATGATGTATACATGACTCAACCGCCAGGCTTCATCGACAAAGATCAGCCATCCTTCGTATGCAAGCTCCATAAAGCTCTTTACGGTCTCAAGCAAGCTCCTCGAGCGTGGTACAATGAACCTGGCCGGTTTCTCCTTGAGTGCGGGTTTATTAACTCCCTCTCTGATACCTCATTGTTCATTCTTACCCGTGATATTGTTACTATCTATGTTCTTGTGTACGTTGACGATATCATTATCACGGGTAGCCACTCGAAGGATGTGCAGAGCTTCATTGATGTCCTCGCTCGTCGGTTCTCTATCAAAGATCTCGGCTCATTATCATACTTTCTTGGCGTCGAAGTCAACCGCACATCAACCGGTGTTCTCCTCACTCAACAACGGTACATTTCTGACGTTCTTGCACGAACCGGAGAGTGAGAGGTTGAAAGAAGCCTAGAGTAAGGAAATTCTGACTCAACAAACTCAACATGACGAGAGACATATAGACGGGAAGTGGCAACATGCAAACAAAGGAAAGCACTTTGGGTGAGAGAGTAACCCACAAAGACACAAGGGGCCGATCGAGGTTGTAGTTTATGACTAGAATAAGGACGAAGCCACGGGTAGCAAAGACAACCAAATGTACGAAGTTTAATATAGTTTGGAGATGACTCGAAAAGAACCTCAAAAGGGGAACGACCGTGAAGGACCGAAGCCACGCTCGAGGAGCTTGCTTGAGACCGTAAAGAGCTTTATGGAGCTTGCATACGAAGGATGGCTGATCTTTGTCGATGAAGCCTGGCGGTTGAGTCATGTATACATCATCGTCAAGAGTGCCTTGAAGGAACGCATTATATATGCCGGTTATTTACTGCGATAATATTGGTGCTACATATCTATCGGCGAATCCTGTTTTTCATTCTCGGATGAAACATGTTGCCATTGATTACCATTACATTCGGGGTCTCGTTCAAGCTCAGAAGCTTCGCGTCTCTCATGTTTCATCTGCGGATCAACTTGCCGATGCTCTCACCAAATCTCTCCCACGCCAACGGTTTGAGTTTCTTCGGTCCAAGATCGGTCTTCTATCCGACACCGATCTTGCGGGGGCATGTTAGTATATTGATATATTATTATTATCTATTACAATTATTTTCCTAAAATTATGTCACTAATTATACTTAATTTCCTCCATGTTTTCCTCCATGTTTTCCTCCATGTCTCTTCCATGTTTTCTTCCATGTTTTATGTCATTATATCTTTTATGCATTGTATATATGTGAGATGTAATCCTCATCATAAATTCATTCAATCACATTTTTATAAACCAAATTCTATCATGTTTTTATCAATAATCTCATAAAGATCAGCCATTACACTTTATTTGCTGCAAAAAAAAAAAAAAAGACTTTGGAAGCGGTTTTGCCAGGATAAATGCAAGATAAAAAATTCTTCTATCAAGAAGGGTATAGAAAATCTAATTCTGTTTACTGCACCGACTACACAATGTACTATCTAACAGGACCATTTTAATTATACGAGGTATATACCCGCACAATGCGCGGGTTATTCTTTTTTTTTTATATTTATATTATTTTTATAAAATTTGTTGGTGTGAATGTTATAAAAAATGATATCAAAATCAAATTATTGTAAAATCATCATTAGTTATTATATTATTTGTATAAATAAGTTAAGATGCGAAAAAATATGTGTAGCGTTAGGTTTTTTATTGTAGATTTTTTGTCGATCTCTATAAAATTAGTTATAATATAATAATAAAAATGATATTATTAAATATTATAAATATGATTTGTTTTTATAATGAGTTATGTATTTATGATATGAAACTTTTGTTATTTATTATAGTTTTATAAAATTTGTGACATTAAAAAAATCTAAATATATCTTATTTTATTTTAAAAAAAATTGACAAATCTAATAGGTATTGTTTTTATTTGCCAACGCTAGCAAATATGATATAAATGTATCTAAAACTTCTTTTTAACTATAGTACAAATGGTGGCATTAATGTTTTCAACAATAGCATTTTCTTAAAATAAATATAAAATTTATTATCTCTTAATTTATATATGTTTGTATTTGACTTAATTTTGAAATAACTTTTAATAATTTTATATCTTACGCTAATTATTTTTTATATTTTTCTATATGGTTCTGAAATAGTTTTTCTTTAACAATATTCTCTTGTAATATTGTCCGTTGGAAGATTATATTTTTATAAACATATAACTCATTATATATAAAATTGCATTTTTATGATTTAATAAGAAGTCAATGATAACTAACTCTTTTTTATGGAATAGATTTATCTCATCCCATATATTTAGAGTTTCTCTCATTTCTTTAGAAATTCTATCATAATATATTATGATTGATGATGCATTCTCATCTCATCCAATGTTATGTTGGATGAAATTGATATTTGAATACATAATCTTAAGTATTATAATAAACTTAGTTTTATTTATGGTTCTTAATTTAATATATAATGATGTTATTTGATGTAGATTATGTGTATTCATTAATATCTTACGTTAAATCAATTAGATATTAATATTTTTAAATATATTCCGATATTATATGTATGGCTAGATTTGTTTTTAGATTTTATTGTGATAAATCATTTCTGTTTTGTAAATTTTTTTCACTTATCATATAGGCTCCAAATATTTAATATTATATAAATATCAGTGTATATTAGATTAGAACTTCGAATTAAACCCCAACTTTATAAACTATATCTTTTTAATTTGCTAAAAAACAAAATTTATGATTTTATGTCAAAATTAATAAGTCCATATTTTATATGTGATTTATTTTTCTAACACATTTCGATTTCATGTTATTCGCCGGATAATTTTTTTTTATAAATTTTATGTTTTGCATACTATTTCAAAATTTTATTTTTGTACGTTGTACAATTTTTTACACCAATTTTTTTTTTTATATTTCGTATAAAAAGAGTTGAATACGAATATTTTGTTGATTTGGTCTTATGGTTTTGATAATTTGTTAATTTTATGTTATCATTTAATTTTAGTATAATTTTTTTCATAATTATATTTTTATTGAATTTTTCTTATATTAATTTTTCCATTTTAAAAACTTCTCGTTACTTTACATGTATTATTAAAAATTATTAATTGATTTCATTCTATATATCTATCTAACATATTTCGATTTCATGTTATTCGCCGGATAATTTTTTTTTATAAATTTTATGTTTTGCATACTATTTCAAAATTTTATTTTTGTACGTTGTACAATTTTTTACACCAATTTTTTTTTTTATATTTCGTATAAAAAGAGTTGAATACGAATATTTTGTTGATTTGGTCTTATGGTTTTGATAATTTGTTAATTTTATGTTATCATTTAATTTTAGTATAATTTTTTTCATAATTATATTTTTATTGAATTTTTCTTATATTAATTTTTCCATTTTAAAAACTTCTCGTTACTTTACATGTATTATTAAAAATTATTAATTGATTTCATTCTATATATCTATCTAACATACATTTCATTGCTATATATGATTAACAAATAAAAATAAAATTATTTAATAAAATAAATAATCGAATAGAAAAATAAAAATAATAAAATTAATCTATACATATACACACATGCATAATTTATTTTAATTTCATTTTCTTTAAATTGTCATCTCATTTATTGTACATGTGAAATAATAAATCTGTCTTGAATAACACAATATTATATATTTTAAAATATTAGCAACAATCTTATATCATTTATAGTGATATTCATATTTAAAATTTATATACAATTGTTATGCATTGTAAATATTAACTTCTACTTTTTATACACATTAAGGTTTAATATATGATTATAACTTTCAACTTATTACTCATAGTCAAATTACATCTTAATAACAAAAACCAAAGAATTTTAGTGTTCTTTCATAGAAAATTAAAGGCATCACATCTTTCCAAAAAGAATTTCATGTTTCAATTTTCATCATATATCAACATGAAGTTTTGTCTTAAAACTTAAATCCAATGAGAGTAACAATATTCTTACGAATGTCTCCAAAAACCTTATATATATTATTATGTGAGTGCATATATATATATATATATATATATAGAAGTTGAATGATCAAATAGTGTTCTAACGATAGGTTCATGACTCATTTATGGAGAATCACTGTCTCAACTTTCACAATTCAAAACCAGATTTTGTGCCATATAGATGCAGAAAAAATAAAACTCATTAATTTTATTATAGATATTGAAAAGTCCAATAATATGTTTAATTAATTTTATGAATATTACATATATATTCTATTATCTTTCAGAACTCTCTCGAAAACCCAAAGTCATCAGTAGATTTATTCCAAAAAAATATGGAATTCTCAGGACACCACCATCATCATCACCACCATCGTCATGACGACGACGAAGCGTGGCCCTATGCGCCACCGCCTCCAAGCGCCTTTATTACCGCCATTCCTCCACCACCTCCTCAATCCTACCAATCAGAAACCCAATGCATCCCACCACCTCCGTCGTACCGCGATAAACCTTTCGTGCCACCGCCGCCTCCTGGCGTTCACTTCGTAGCACTTTTTTTAGAATCTGAAAGTTCACCGGACCTTTTGTCCGACTATATCTCCCAGAGGATTGAGAAGTCCATGTGAATGCCCCTTTCCAAATGAAGACTCGAACCCGAGTTGAGCCACTCAATCTTATGTCACTTCGCAATACTTAAATAGTAATACACAGTCTAAAAGCAGAATAGAAATAAAAAAGAACTATTCCATATGCTTGCTTCAAAAAACTATGGCCCTTCACGTCTGGTAATAGTTTCTTTTTGGATTTTGTATCGTTTGAATTTTTGGAGGGCCTAAGGAAGAGTGAAAATGAAAAGTTTAAATAGAAACACACACATATGTACATATGATACTTAGACATCCCATTTAAACATATATACATATACACATATATATATTAATATACAAACATATATATATTCATAGATATACATATATACATACATATATATAAACATATATACACACACAAATACATCGTTTTTTTTAATGTTCATGTAGCTAATAAAAATAGTGTTATTAGATATTATAGTTACCGTTTGTTTTAAAAATAGCTTAATTTATGTACTTGTCATATAATTTTTTTTATTAGTAGGTTGTTTTTGTATTTTTTTGTAGATGACGATGTTTGAATGATAGAATACCTAAATCATAAAGTTAATAAAAAATATTAGTTAACTTAATATACTAATGAAATAAATGTTAAAAAAAGTGTGTTAGTTAAATTAATATAATAATCATAATATTTTATATCATATATAGTATTATATTTTTAAAGGAAAAATAATTTTAAAAATAATAATTTTTAAAAACTTCAATATAAATACATGAATTTTAAATAAATAAATTTAAAATAGAAAATAAATAAATAAATTAATTAAATAATCAAATACAAAAGTAAATAATAAAATTAATTAATAAATATACATATATATACTTATATACATAGTGATGAGTATTTGGTTTCATCGTCATCTACGTCGAATTTCTTGCTAAGTTGTAGACCTCTTTCATCTTGAAGGTGATGACATGCATGAACCATTGAAACATATGAACAATTGTGAGAGTTAAGGTTGAAGAATGTAAATGTCAGGGTTATTATTGTGTTATCTCCGTCCATCCCTCTCACCTCTCTCTCTATTAAACTTTGGCATTTGAGTATGTTCATCTGAGTTTTGTATTTGTGTTGGTTTGTCTTTTAAACAAACTATACACCGTTGTTTTAGTTTGTAAGAAAATTTCTTTAATCTCAAGTCTCTATATTTTCATATATCTGGAAATTTTTTACAAATTTCCAAAATTCTGAGTTGGAGAATTTGAATAATCTGCAATTTTCGTTTGAAGGTTTTTTTATTGGTTTAAAATTATTCACTGGATTGTTTTTCATCGAAAAATTTATTATTTTCCAAGAGATTGTTTTCCACCAGATTGTACTCGATTCTTATTTATTTTATTTGTGTTTTTGAAATTTTTTTCTAATTTGATTTATGATTATACTATTTTTTATATCGGATACGGATATTCGTAAATATCCATAATTGTTATGGATATTCGAAATTACGAATATCCGAAAATTACGGTTTGGATACAGATAATAAAATCTAATATTTATACGGATCAGATATAGATACAAATATCACAAAAATCCCAAATATCTGATCCGTACCCATTCCTAACGGTAAATAAAATTATTTTCAATGATTTATTTTAGTTGTAATTGTTATTGTTCTGGATGTAGATAATAGTACGTCGGATCGTAGAACATTTGAATTATACAGATAATAAAAAGTATTGGATATCTTGATAATGAGATGGAATATAATCGCAGGAATATATCGCCATTGTTTTCCTTTAACTCCAAAAAGGAATTTAGACCTTGTTTTACTTTTTTTTGTTGTAACTATCGTCATATGCTATGTGAGTTTGTGTTGAATATAATTGCATTTGTATGTTTAAATAAAAAAGTATAAAATGTTGATTAAGGGATTGAAGTTGTATTATCTTATTAATATATATAGGAAATATTTGGATTATTTATTTGATATGACGAAAATATAGTAAACTATTATAAACCAATCATTATATTACGTGTATAAATCCATCAGATTTAGGAGTCTTTAACCATTCATTCTCCTTTTGATTAATCCAGTGTATTTTAAATTTTTTTCCTTTCCATTACAGATTCTATAAAAAATACTTGATATGATATGTTTTAGGTGGACTTTAGCGGTTGAAATTCAGTTTTCGAATTTTTTTAAGTTGCTTAATCCTTTCGAAATGGTGCGATTAAATCGTATACAAACCAAATTCAAGCTTGTTCTTTGGCTTTTAGGGTTTTGAACATTGATCTCTATTAAACTATGATAATTGGATTATCTTTAAAATTTCTCTCATATGAAAATCAGCAGCATGTTAGAACCGTAGATTAGAGTTATAATCGAGATTAATCGGTGGAGTATGAAAAAAAATAGAGACGGAATGATCATATAATCATGGAATTTCAAATGGGTTTGATAATTTAGTAATTATCATAAATTTTGAACTACTATATTTATATTAAAAAATCTTATATTTAAAATTTATTAAAAATTATTAATAATTATATAAAAAAATCTTAAACCATTAGATTTACAGTAAATTTTTTTTTAGATCTTCGTTTTACATTAACAAATCATATGGTATCACTTATACATTTTTTTTTGTTGAAGTCACTTATGCATATTTTATAGATAAGATTTTTCTATATACCTTTTTTAAACACGTGTTTATTTATGAGTTGGATTAATATCTGAAATATAATTATACTCATCAACTCATTGATTCATTCGGTTATTTCTCTCACTTTTTTTTTCTCCTCAGATTTGTGCGTTCTTTCACTTCTATATTCATCCATGTTTCTTGTATAAAACCAAATTTTCAGATTTTACATGAATTAAAGAGTAAGATCTCGTACTAAGGAATAAGGAAAGATCACACACCAACAATGGATTCAGAACATTTTCTGAAACACATTCTCTTCTTTGCTTTCTCTTCTTCTGAAATCTCTCACCGATCCACCTCTCTCCTCAGTCATATCGGTCTCTTTCTCCTCCTTGCTCTCCTCATTTTTCTCGAAGTTTTCTTATCTTGGACATGAACACCCTTATTCCCATTTCCAAACACGGTTTTTTTTTTCTCATCGGTATCCAATTGACGTGACTACAATCTCACAGAGGCCGGCCGTTCACCCCCAAGAACGGGACTTTGATCGTCTATGTCGTGAAGTAAAACCCATCTTTTCCTTTACGAAAACTGTAGCTAGTAGTAAACCCCTCTTTTTAAAACCTCATTTTCTATACATGTAAATTCCATTAACCATTAACAACCAACATAGTTGCACGGAACATAATCATACCATTTTTTTGGCTATAACTATTCGAACATAACTCATATTGGTGGAGATTGCAGAGGTTGGATCGAAAGAGGTCGTGGCTAACCGAGTCAATGGAATCCGTGCCACCATATTCAACTACAGAATGTTCTCCCATTTTTTTGTTTAGTAAGAGGTAGTACAATTTTATATAATGCATTTTTTGAAATCTAATTTGTTATATAATAGAATGTTCTCCCTTTTTTATTTAGTAAATTAATTTATAAAATAACTAATCAAATACAAAAATAAATAATCAAATTAATAAATAAATCTATATATATATATATATATATATATAAATATATACATATATTTTTTGATTTGAATGAATCAATTTAAATATAACTTTCATTCAATATAATTTTTTATATTAAATTAAAAATACCAATAATTGTACGAAAACATAATTAAATTTTTATCATTTAGTTTTATCATATTTTTTTATCATTGTATTTTTAGTTTATATATTATTGTACTACAAATAAATCTCATAACCTAAAATAAAATAAATAAATTTTGTTAAAAATAATTCTATTTTTTAATTCTATCTGAATGTTTAAAATGATTCTATGAACTCAAACATTTGGAAAAATATTTTTTTGTTTTAAATGTGATTTCTATTATAGACCAAAACGAAATACATCAGTCATATTAAATTGAGATAAATGGTCAGCTAATCTTTAGTTATTCGTAGAAATAAGTATGTATAAATCTACTCTTATTATCGATATTTATTTAATTCTTTATATACAATGTTGTGCCGAATGATAGAATACGTACGTGAGTAAAAAAAATTTAAAATAGTAATGATATCGTTTTATATTATATGTATGGAGATTTATACATGTGCAATCATATATTAAATGTTAGCCACAATAATGTATCATCAATTCAGCTCGATCAAATTATAGAAGTTATGTAATTTCTTATAACACTTCGTATGGATAACACACATACACATTAATTTATTTTTCTAAAAATGTATAACAATTTCTTTTTCAAAGAACTTAGTAACAGTGAGAAACCAAATTATCATTTTTTTATGAGAAAATAACGATAAATAGAAATAAGCATTGAATGACATTATTATGATTTATATTAAAAAAGAAAATAAAGTAGACCAAGAAATGCAGACATGTGGGATTTGGAGGGGTGAGGCTCTTTCCACTACCGAAATCTCTGCCCACTGAAAATTAGGATTTATACTGAAGAAGGAGGAGCAGAAGCATTTCAGACGGAGCGAAAGGTGTTCCGATTCATAAAGCGCGTCATCGTCGGTGATGGAGCTGGCGGTAAGACTTATCTGCTCATTTTCTATACGAACAACACCTTTCCTACGGTGAGACACAAGTTTTCCCTTCAACGGTTTTTGTTTTGTTAGATTTCTGATTTGTTTTCTGAAAAAAAAAACATGCGAGAAAATGAGCTTCCAAGTGCCGGATTTTATGAGAATGAACCAATTGGAGGATAGAACAATGATTATTACATAAATCAGAAAATCATATATATAATAAGATTAAACATTCCCAAAATCAAAGAGATTAAACTTACAATTAGATCTCTTTACTGAATAGACGGACATGACCAGTGACGCGATCCTTCATGATCACCGCTTCTAAAACCTCACCAAAATTCGGAATATACTCACGGACATTTTCATTTCTCTCCCTCGATATCCCACGTCCCACGATACATGAATCAATTCCCATTATGCCAATAATGATTCCAAGTGAGAACGTTATATAGGAGACGGTCTTTTTTTGGTTTTATGGAATTCTAAAAGTTTTTTGGTTGTATTGTTTTTTAATGTGAATGTTACATAGGAGAAGATATTCCAATATAATATATAAATGTGGTCATTATTGGATTAAATGCTTTTACGTTTTTTAAAAATTTTCTTTTTAATAGTTTACTCTATTAAATAAAAGGTATCGTGAATTGCTCTGAATAGTGACGGTTTCATTTTTATATATAATAATTGAGTTTTTATCATAACGTCATGGTCATGTTACGTTTTATCATAACGTCAAACATTTATTAATACTACCATTAACTATTGTGTAATTAAGTTCATTTTTAAATTAAGATTTTGAATGAAAAAAATTAAAATATGCCACATGGATGATGACATGGAGATGAGGTGGCTTCACCACAACTCTTTAAACTCAATATTTCGAAGTTACATTATAGTATTTAATTAATTTATATATATATATATATATTAGTAATAGTGGAAAAGCGAAAGAATCTGATCATTATTGTATTCTTACATTATAGAATCATTATGTAATAAAATTATTATTACATATACGTTGAACGAGTCGATTTGTGAAAGGGTTGCTTCTGATGTCTTTATTGTCAAACTTTGTTATTCTTCGATATGTGAAATAAAAATTAGTTGTTAGATATTAAAAATACATAAAATTATATTCTTAAATATTGAAGTGAACACTGTGTTAATGATTGATAAATTTGTATACCTGGCACGATAATTTTTGATGATGTTGAGTGGTGCATCCATATAAATCCGTGTAGATGATGATGTGTACAGCGATAAAACACATGTTTCATAAAACGTGTCAATTAGTTTATATAATATTGATCTTGAGCTATAGATGAATATATCAAAATTCTATAGTTTTATATGATTTATATATTACCATCGATAATCTTTGGATATACTCCCGTAACGACTATAATAGTTCTTCTGATATGCAACTTGTCCATTTGTGAATGTGTTTCTGCCGCGAGATCATCCCATATAGAAAGCTTTACGATATTGTTGCAGCTTTTTAGATTTTGATTATTGAAAAATTTGTTAGGATTTATACCAAAATTTAAAATTTTGAAATTATGAAAATTTTAATTTAATTTAGATTTCACAAACTTACTCTTTTAATGATATGCGCAGAACAATTTTCTGTGTTGACGATGCATCTCGTAAATTTGATCCTTCTACCACGTCCAAAACTTCTATAACATCTACACCATAAGAAAACATATAATTTTGGTAATCAAAGTAGTAGTTTGTTTGGAAAATATTTGGAATTTTGCAAACCTGGTAACTCTTGCTTTTTGTCTGCCAATGCTAACAAATCGATGTATGAGCGTATCTAGAAATTTTCTTTGGACATAGTACAAATGATGGCATGAATCTTTTCCACACTTGTATTTTGTGTAAAATAAATTCGATTTTTATTATTTGTTAATCTTTATTTGTTTTTATTTGGCACTATCTTGAAATCTCTTATATAAAACATATCTTCCTCATTTATTATTGTTTTAAAATTTTCTGCATCGTTTTTTAATATTTTGCCTTCAACAATATTTTCCTGCAACATTGTAAATAAGAGAGATTAATTTTGCGATAATAATTAAAATATAAATAATAATTATGAAAAAATTTCCTTTTCAGCATTTAGTAAGAAACCAATGGCAATAAACTGATTTTCAAGGAATGGATTTATTTCATCCCATATCCTTAGAAATCTGACCATAATACACTGAGAACTATGATGCATGCTCATCTTGTCAATTGTTACATAGGATGGTATTGATGAGTCGACATGTTTTTTTATTTTTAATGATAGTAAGCGTTTTATTAGTTTATTGCACTATTTCATTTGGAAGTAAAAATGTCCTTACACATAACACGCTCTGACTGGATCCTGTAAAACAAACCAATTAGAAAAATATGATTAGTATTAAAATGAAATATTTTAATTTGTGCATTTTTTCCGATTTTACAAAGTATTTTTTCTATGCATACTTTTCATAGTCTTATATGTTGGATGTTATTTTCTATCTTTCATTTATATTATATTGTGTATAAATGAAGATATAAATGTATTTTTGTTTTATCTAACCTCATGTGTGTGGTAGGCCGTTGAAGATTTCTTTGTAGACAATGTTGATGACGTTTTCTTTATCAGGGGAGTTTTCTGTATGATCAAGGATTTGTATTCCTGATGCAGAAGTAGCACGGGAGAGAGCAACATACAATTGTCCATGTGTAAAGATCGGTCTTGGCAAATAAATGGCCACTTGTTTAAGACTTTGTCCTTGGCTTTTATTTATTGTCATGGCGTAACATAGTTTGATCAGAAATTGCCTTCTTCGAAATGTGAACGGATGTTTTGAATCTGTGGGGGATAAAATAATTCTCGGAATCAAGACTTTTTTTCCCTTGTTTTGTCCGATCAGAATTTCTGCCTCCAAAACCCATTTTTCTAAATGAGTAGTTATTAGCCTGGTGCCGTTGCAGAGTCCTTCTTTTTGGTTGATATTTCTTAGCATCATCACGGGCGTCCCAACCTTCAAATGAAGCCTATAATTCGGTAATCCAGAAAATCCAAGAGAATTGAGATATTCGACGGGGTATAATGATTGCCAATCAGTTCTCGGAGCACTATCAATTCCAATAATGTCTAAGCTGAGTACTCTGTCATTTGTCCTGGGATTTTTGGTAGAAGGAATCCATTGACATCGTTGACTGTTTCATCTCTGAGTGATTAAGATTGCCCTCTATGTAAGATAATTATGATCTAAGAATGAATCTTGAAAATTTGGATATGCAGCATCAGCAAGCACTTGCATAGGATCATTTGTACTTTGCAGCAGAAATGCCTTGTCTATTATAATTCTATCGGCTCCTGTCCAATCGTAAAGTTGGGTATTGCATTTAGCTGATGTCCCATTTCCAACTTGTAAGATCCATTCAGCAAAATCTTTTTCCGATTGGCCAAGTCTCATGGTATGTCTTAAGGTAAAGACGTGACACGATGACCATAAGTATGAACGATTCAATGTTGCTAGAACAGTATCTGGACGTCCTCCTCCTATCACCACTGGTAATATCTGCCTGAAATCCCCTCCAAGTAGTACAGTTTTCCCTCCAAATGTCTTCTCCCCTGCTCCTTCATCATTGAATGACATCAAATCTTTCATTGTCCGGTCTAATGTCTCAAATATGTGACGATGTGCCATCGGTGCTTCATCCCAGATTATCAATTCCGCTCGGGATAATAGTTCTGCTAACATAGTGCCTTGTTTTATGTCGCATGTTGAAGTGTCATGGACATTTAAAGGGATTTTGAATCTTGAGTGCGCCGTTCTACCACCGGGTAGAAGTAGTGCTGCAATACCGGACGATGCCACGGGGAGTACGATTCTTTTTTCTGACCGCAACTTTGAAATTATTGTTCTATATAAGTAAGTTTTTCCTGTTCCCCCTGGTCCATACACGAAGAAAAGTCTACCCTTGCCATTGTCAATAGAATCTATAACCGCATCATACACTGCTCTTTGCTCTTTGTTCAAAGAAGCAAACAATCTCCTATGCTCTTCTTTCTCCCATAACTCATCAAATTTCAATTCCCCTCTTAGAAGACTGTTCTCGATCTGACGAATCATATTTTTATCAGGTTGAGGCATGTTGGGGATGGGACAAAACCCTAATTTTCGAAGCCCGAAAAATCTGTTCCGAATCTGATTTGTCCGCGGTCAGCCTGACCAAGAGTTGGTCAGCCGGACCAGCAGACATATCAGATTCCGGACCGCGTGTTTGGTCAGGAGGACCAAAGTTCTCGCTGGTCAGCCCCGGACCAAAAGTTGGTCCGGCGGACCAAGCGTGAACAAAAACAGGTCCGAGACGCATGGCGGACTGACCAAGGAAAAGGACCGAGTTGGTCCGGAGCTGACCAAGTTTGGTCAGCCCCGGACCAAGACCAGATAGTCTGCGCTCCGATTCCAGGTCAGCCGGACCAAGGAAACGGACTGAGTTGGTTCGGAGCTGACCAAGAACTTGGTCAGCCCCGGACCAAGCTCAGTTTTCGCACTGTCCGATTCCTGGTCAGCTCGGAGCAGGAGAAACAGACTGAGTTGGTCCGGGGCTGACCAAATCTGGTCAGCTCCGGACCAAGCTCAGAATTTCTCCGAAAACGGACAGAACGGCGGACCAGAGAAGCTGACCAAGGTCAGTCCGGCGGACCAGATTCTGGTCAGCTCCGGACTGGACCTTAGACACTTCTCAAGTCCGAAATTTTGTCCTCTTCCTCATGATTAATCTCAAGCTATTACCGCCCATTAGTAGAGCAACTGTCAAGGCCTCGATCGTCATGGTTACGGGTCATGCCCTAGCTGAGCGTGCCTGATTATCTTGGTGAGGCAGTATGGAGAAATCGTGATTCTCATAGCTCGAATATGGTTGAGCTTGAATTGGGTTATCAAGTCGGACTTGGACCTGATGGTAAGGATGGGATGAGGAACATGCAGTGATAGCGTATCACTGTCCCATACTCATCTAGGAATCACATAGGATGTGATTGGCAATGTGTTGTCTACCTAAATAGCATGTTTTTTGAGCGTCATGCCCTAGCTGACTCAAAAGCATGTGAAATATGGATCCTAGCTCACTTAGAAACTCATTGAGGGTGTTTTTCTTAGTGGGAGCCTGTCATATTGCATCTATTATCTGTGTTAGTATGTGTACTAGGCGGCTTGTATATTTTCTGTCTGTTTGTCTGTCTTTTTCTGTAGAACATATCTGTTGCAGGAATCTGTTTTATCTCGCCATGCGATCTATCCTTATGAAGGATAAGCCTCTGACCACGGCTTTTAGATCGATCATTGATGCTTATTGGAAGCATGAGGATGATGATCTGGACGTGTCCAGCTTGATGCTTGGAAAGATGTTTTCGGAATTGCGTAAGCAATTAGAGGACATGGACAATTCTTTGATAGTTGATCAGTTGAATGTGTCATTCCAAGAGAAATCTGGGAGCCGAGGGAAGAATGATATGGTAGTTGTTGGAAAGAGTTCCACCAAAAGGAAATGTTCCAAGGGCAAGGGCAAGATGAAAGTGGCAAGCGTTGTCATTGAACCTAAGCCGGAGTCCAAGAAGGAAGAGTGTTATTTCTGTCATGCCATCGGACATTGGTATAGAAATTGCAGACTCTACCTGGAAGATCAGAGGAAGAAGAAGCTTACAGAAGCTTCGACTTCTGGTATCTTCGTTATAGAGGCGAACTTGTTTACTTCTACATCATGGGTATTAGATACCGGATGTGCTTCACACATTTGTGGAAATGTGCAAGGACTGCGAGGAAGTGCACAATTGGCGAAGGGAGAAGTGGATCTCCGCGTCGGGAATGAAAGTTGCTGCATTGACCGTCGGGACTTGTGATCTGACTTTACCTTCTGGCCTTGTATTGGAGTTGCATGATTGTTATTTTGTACCTGCCATCAGCAGGAACATTATATCGATTTCATGTTTAGACTCGGATGGTTTCAGGTTTGTTATTGAGAACAAATATCTGTCCATTTATAGAGGCGATTTATTTTATGGTAAGGGTTACCAGTTTAATGGTCTTTATGTTTTGGAAGATGAACCATCTAGATACAGGTCGATCTATAACGTTGGTACCAAGCGGTTTAGGCAGAACGACTTAAAAATCCGATCTATCTCTGGCATTGTCGACTTGGCCACATCAACGAGAAACGCATAGCGAAGCTTCATTCTGATAGACTTCTTGATTCTTTTGATTATGAATCAATCGAATCATGCGATTCCTGTTTGATGGGCAAGATGACAAAATCTCCTTTTACTAGAAAAGGAGAACGGGCTACGGAGTTGCTAGAACTCATACATAGTGATGTGTGCGGTCCTATGAGCTCGCCCGCTAGAGGAGGTTATCTGTATTTCGTTACGTTTACTGATGATTTCAGTAGGTACGGTTATGTCTACTTGATGAGACATAAGTCTGAAATGCTTGAATTGTTCAAGACTTTCAGAAACGAGGTGCAGAACCAACTTGGCAAGACGATCAAGTTGCTTCGATCTGATCGAGGTGGCGAGTATATGAGCCAAGAGTTCACTGACTATCTGGCAGATTGTGGGATTGTCTCACAACTGACTCCACCTGGAACGCCACAGTGGAATGGCGTATCTGAGAAGAGGAACCGAACCCTATTAGATATGGTACGGTTTATGATGAGTCAGGTCGATCTTCCTAAATCCTTCTGGGGCTATACTCTGGAAACGGCTGCGCTTATACTGAACAACTGTCCAACAAAGTCGGTTCAGAAGACACCATATGAGATATGGACTGGGAAGCGTCCCAGGTTAGCATTCATGAAGATTTGGGGATGTGACGTTTACGTGAAACGTCTGGCTTCTGATAAGCTATCCGCCAAATCTGATAAATGCATATTTGTGGGTTACCCTAAAGAAACTAAAGGGTACTGGTTCTACAACCCATCCGAGAACAAAGTGTTTGTTGCTCGGAATGGAACTTTCTTGGAGAGAGAGTTCGTCTCAAAGAGAGTTAGTGGGAGTAGAATGGACCTCGAAGAAGTTCGAGAACCACAAATAGTCAAGGAACCAAGTGAACAGGGCGAATCAGTTCAACCTGTGTCACAAGTTGTTGAGACAGCACCTCCTAGTGAACCTCGGAGATCTGGTAGAATTCACCAAGAGCCTACAAGATATGGTTTTCTTGTGACAGGAAACGACGAACTCATGTTGTTAGAACATGACGAGCCTACGTCGTATTCAGAGGCTGTGGCGAGTTCCGATTCCGAGAAATGGCACCAGGCCATGGAGTCTGAGATGCAGTCCATGTACGACAACAAAGTATGGACTTTGGTCGACTCATTCGATGGTATTAAGACCATTGGATGTAAGTGGGTTTTCAAGAAGAAAACCGACATGGATGGCATCGTGCATACCTATAAGGCACGACTCGTAGCGAAAGGGTTTCGGCAGATTCATGGTATAGACTATGATGAAACCTTTTCACCAGTCGTGATGCTTAAATCCATACGGATTCTGCTGGCCATAGCTGCGTATTATGACTACGAGATATGGCAGATGGACGTCAAGACCGCATTCCTTAACGGGAATCTGCTCGACGATGTGTACATGACACAACCCGAGGGCTTTGTCGATCCTAAGAGTCCGAGGAAGGTATGCAAACTTCAGAGACCCATTTATGGGCTGAAGCAGGCTTCGAGGAGCTGGAATCTTTGATTTGACGAGGCAGTCAAAACGTTTGGCTTCCTGCAAAATGAAGATGAGCCATGTGTTTACAAGAAGGTCAGTGGGAGCAGTGGTCTTCCTTGTGCTTTATGTAGATGATATATTGCTCATCGGAAATGACATTCCTACCTTGCAAGGAGTAAAATCCTGGCTAGGATCGGTCTTTTCGATGAAAGACTGAGGAGAAGCCGCCTATATTCTAGGAATCAAGATCTATAGAGATAGATCGAGAAGGCTTCTTGGTCTAAGTCAGAGTACATACATTGACAAGGTCTTGAATCGGTTCAAGATGCAAGACTCCAAGAGGGGTGCCTTGCCAATGGGACATGACGTTGCTCTTAGCAAGACTCAGTGTCCAAAGACACAGGATGAGCAAGAGCGCATGAGTAGGATTCCATATGCCTCGGCAATTGGATCCATCATGTATGCCATGTTGTGTACTCGTCCAGATGTATCATATGCATTGAGCATGACTAGTAGATATCAATCTACACCATGTGAGGCTCACTGGATTGCGGTCAAGAATATCCTTAAGTACTTGAGAGGGCCTAAGGATTTGTTCTTGGTGTATGGCGGATTGGAAGACGAGCTCGCTATAAGTGGTTATACCGATGCTAGTTTCCAAACCGATAGAGATGACTTCAGATCGCAGTCAGGTTATGTTTTCTGTCTGAACGGTGGGGCTATCAGTTGGAAGAGTTCCAAACAGCCAACCGTTGCAGATTCGACTACAGAAGCCGAGTACATAGCTGCATCGGATGCAGCTAAGGAAGCTGTTTTGATGAGGACATCCAGAGCATAGACGACATAACGGATGAGAGCTTGGACGAGGGAGCATACTCGGAGCTAGGAGCTGCACCGGAGCTAGGAGCTGCACCGGAGCTAGGAGCTGCACCGGAGCTAGGAGCTGAACCGGAAAAGGAGGACCCGCCTAACCAAGTAACGGGCAAGGTACCGAACATGGCAGCACCAAAACCGTACACGATTCCAAGACACGAACACTCCGGCAACAATTCAATGTCTTCGTGTCTCATGTTGTGAACGGGCCAAACGACGGAGATGCGTGCCTCTTTACGTTCGGAAAGAACAAGTCCCGACTTATCCTCACTTGCCAAGAATAGATTACTTCAAACTCAAGACAACACTCAAAGGAAGCTTCTTGGAGGGCAAGCTAACTTCTCCAACAGCTAGTACACTCCCACCTACCTCATTAATGGCGAAAATTCTGCAGCTTTGCATGAAGACTTGCATTTAAGATTCTAGTTGTTGTAATCCTTCTTTAAAAACCCATGTAGACTCATTTGAAAACACCTTTGATCATTTTTCAATCTAAGTATTATTTTTCCAGAATTCTCCCCACTTCGTGTCGAGCATTCTAGCTTGGTTTGTCCGAGTTCTTTTCTTGGTTCGTCCGAGATTCAACCTTGGTTCGTCCGAGGAGCGATTTGGTTTGTCCGAATCCAACTTCTATCCTAAGCTCATATTTACATTTTCGTAATTTCATTTCGTTTACATAAACCGAAAATCGTATTTCACCAAAAACAGTTTCATATCAACGATTCTACGTCTTTGATCACTTCTCTTTTGTTTGACAGCAAAATCGTGGAGCAATCAGCCCCCAAGACTCACCAACAACGCACGCTAGCGCTCTCCATTTCGGTTGTTTCGTTCCTCTCTTCACTTCTTTCGATTTCGTTGATTGCACGCCGAATGTTCGATTGATTGTGCGAAAAAAAAAAAAAAATCTGTTTTGTTGAATCCGTGTGTGGTATAGGTTCAAGTGCACGTTTGAAGTGTTTAACCTACTGTTCTAATACTCGTTTGTGGTTGTGTAAGTTCGTTGTTTGAACCGCAAGTGACATCACGTTTATTGCTTTTGTCGATATCGCTTTGCACGTTGATCACTCGCATCTCGTTTGTTCGCACGTCGATATCGCTTTGCACGTTGGTTGTCGCATAATTGATTGAGTTGTCTGCTGTACGTATTGCTAGCTTGCGAGGATATTATTCGTCATCAGCACGTTGTTTGGTTATAACTCGTTGCTTGCCGGTTGAACGTTGATTGCGTGATTGTTGCTTGTTTGAATCGCCAGCGCGATGAGTTCGAACAATCTGTCCAATGAAGGTGCGAATGTCGGATCCAGCCAAGATCCCATATTCCAAGCCCTTCAACAGATTATGAACCGACTCTCTAGGCTAGAAGAATCCATCCCAGCCACACAAACTGTTAGAGAAGCCGAACCGCGAATACGTGAGCCCGTAGAACGACCTAGGCAAAACCGAAACCGAACTCCCGAACCAATAGACAACGGAAGTGACATCGAGCCAAGACATAGACCGAGGGGTCGGGTAGATGATGAGGGGTCAGAATATGATGAACCGCCTAGACGTCGAGCAGCGCCTAGGACTAGAGCAAGGATAAACCATAGACGAGATGAGTTTGATGACCTCGAAGAGGATCTTTATCGAGAACAGCCTCGTGCTTATCGCGGGTCGACCGAGCTCAAGCTCAAACCCCCATTGTTTCTAGGAAAGGTAGATCCCGAAGCATACTTGGATTGGGAGCGTAGGATGGACAACATCTTTGAATGTTATGCGTACACGGACCGCAAGAAAGTCCAATACGCCGCCGCACAACTCGCGGAACATGCTCTCACGTTGTAATAACCCGTAAATTCGACTTTCAAACCAAATTTTAGGAAATCATATATGAGTCATAAAAATGTCCCTAAAATATTGAATTAGACACTAACCAAGTTGACCCGAAGGATTGGACCGAAACGAGCGAAAAAAACGGACGAAAACGGGCCAGAACGTCCGGTCTGACAAGCAGACCGTCCGTTCCAGGCCAAGCGGAACGTCCGTTCCGCTTGTGCAGACCGTCCGTTCCGGCGGTCTTGGCCAGGTCACGCGCCGCCTCCCTTTCTGCTGAGTCACCGCCGCAATTTCGGCCTCCCTCCGGCGTGTGCCACCTCCTGCTTCTTCTGGGACGCGAGAACTGCCCTAGGTCCGCCCATTCCGTCGTTCTTCGCCTCTCACTTCGCCCTCTCACTCCCCCACAAACTCTCTCAAAAGTCCGAAACTTCAACCTTCGATTGGAGTCCCGATTTCGGTCGAAATCAACAAATAACCACAGCAATCAACCCTACAGAACATCCCCAACGAAACCCCGAGCTCGAATTTGAGCTAAGTGAGTGTTTCGGATTATGCCC
>NW_010962393.1:1360-1996 GCF_000463585.1 Tarenaya hassleriana | reverse complement strand
TGGCCGAAGATGGAACGGACGTTCCGCGAAAGATGGAACGGACGTTCTGGGTACAGAACGGACGGTCCATGTCCAGAGCGGACGGTCTGGACTCGTCTTCTTCCCCCGAAACCCTGCGAACCCTAGAACGGACGGTCCATGCCTGGAACGTTCGGTCTAGGCGCACCAGGAACTTCGGGTTTCCAATTTTTGCATATCACCTCAAACCCGCTACAATCACACGCTCAACCTTATCCCGGCCCTCCGGAATAAAGTCTCACGCCATGCCAACTACCCGGTTCCCCAATCACACACATTCATATATTATTATACTTACTCGGGTATACACACGTCCTTACTTGTTATTTTGGGTTATCTCGTTTCCTTTACATTCATTTTATTCTTTTTATCCTTCGATCCGATCAAATTGGGTCCGACCATTCCGGATTACCAATTCAGCTCGTTCCGAAGGTTTTACTTACCGTAAGTCGGTTTCATTCAAGTTTCATGAGGTTCGGGTAGGAAACGGGTCTAGGTAGGTCACGTATAGGGGTCGGTTGCATCGAATTTCGTTCAGTCCGAAAGAACGAACCAAAACGGGGAGACAGGTGTCCAGAACGGACGGTCTGCCCCGTCTGGAACGGACGATCTAGTGGC
>NW_010962393.1:0-1350 GCF_000463585.1 Tarenaya hassleriana | reverse complement strand
GACCGTCCGTTCCAGACGGGTAGACCGTCCGTTCTGGACCCCTTTTTCCCCGTTTTTGTTCGTTCTTCCGGACCGAACGGAATCCGATGCAACCGACCCCTATACGTGACCTACCTAGACCCGTTTCCTACCCGAACCTCATGAAACTTGAATGAAACCGACTTACGGTAAGTAAAACCTTCGGAACGAGCTGAATTGGTAATCCGAAATGGTCGGAACCCAATTTGGTCGGATCGGGGGATAAAAGAATAAAATGAATGTAAAGGAACGAGATCACCAAAATGTCAAGTAAAGACGTGTGTATATCCGATTGAAGTATAATAATATATGAATGCATGTGATTGGGGAATCGGGTAGTTGGCATGGCGTGAGACCTTATTCCGGAGGGCCGGGATATGGTTGAGCGTGTGATTGTAGCGGGTTTGAGGTGATATCCCGATGGTTGCATTGTTGGGATCTCCTCTTTATGATCTCTGACCCGGGTCGGGTTTCATATTGAGGAGACATGATTGTGATTGGTTGCCCATGGGCAGAGCTTGGAGCCGATGATACACGTGATAGTCTTGAGTGATTCGGCTATCACGGGGTTGAGGAAATCCTACGGTTACACTGTAACCGCGCCAACGTTCCACTAGCTATGGAACGGGATCGGGATTGAGTGATTCTCCCGGCAGAGACTGGCAATACATTTACCCGTGACTCGGGATTGAGCGATTCTCCCGACGAGGTTATGCGAAGGAACTCAGAAAGACCTGAGCTCGGGTCCAATGAGTTTCTCCGTGGCGGACGGGCGGCGAGAGGTTGTCAGTTGTGTACTGACTTCGCTCGACATAGTCGGTGGTGGCCTGAAGGAGGCACCTGGCGCTCTGGCATCGAGAGGTGACATCGATGTCAGAGGGGATGGTTGATGTATTATGTTTTATGGAGTAGGGATTTGGATGGCGTGTTTTATTGTTCCGGCAATTGCCGAGGAGAGCGGGGGATGTGCGTTGCACATGGAGCATCCTTACCCACGTGTGTGATGCACGTGGAGATGATTTGACGGTACGGTTATTACTGAGAGACCCGATGGGTCGAGTTATGACTCGTGTACATATGTCCTGGACTGGTGAGACCAGATCCTTGCGGTATCCTATGTGTGCGATGCACATAGAGATGATTTGACGGTTATGTCCGATGATACATCATGCGGACTGAGTGTGTGTGAGTTACCGTCTTTATGTTGGTGTGTATACTACTGTACGTGGGTTTGTAAACAGATACTTGTTTTCCGCTGCATGTGTAATAAGATAAAATGTTTTTAAATTCCCGCTATTTTATTATATGGTTGAGCGTCCATGTGGCACAACT
>NW_010962392.1:3901732-3909247 GCF_000463585.1 Tarenaya hassleriana | reverse complement strand
CGCAATGATGCCCAACATATGAATTAGTGTGCATTGATGTAATCAAGCTATGTGCACTAACTACACAATTATAAAAAGGCACGATTGGATACATTATGAACTATGTGGCAAGGTAAGAGACGATCAAGACGGGATTTGTCCCCCCTGGAGAAATAGCACTAGACCGGTCGGATGAGTTGGCGAATATGCCCACCAAGGCACCAACTTCCCCCATGCCAAATCATTATTCCAATCTGTTTTCAAAAATAGAATATAAAAATATATTAAGTATAAATATTATTTATAAACCATTATCTTTGTATTAAATATTATATTTCAAGTACTATTTATAATCAACAATGTATACCTTTATTCTTTTAATAGACAGTAGAAATCTAAAATATCAAAGTATAAATAAATTTCAATACAGACGATATACCTACTTTTTTACAAAAACGGAATCAATTGAAAGTAATATATAAATTAGATAATCAAGTACAATCTATATCTAAATGATTATAAATACCCCTATATAGATTGTTTAGAAACATATTCACCTATTATCAAGAAGTGAAATTCCAAAAAATATCAACTATCTTAAATTTTTCAACGACATTCTAACATAACGATTCTTAGTTTAATAGTTCCACAACTATTCAAAATAAACAATAACTCGATCTAATTGTTTCAAATAAACTCTAATTCTTTATTGAACATCTTCCACTAAAAAATTTTCGATTTTCTATTTATTTATTTTGAAAGGAAGAAATTTAAAAAATATCAGAAAAGTAAAGTCTAATAAAATTATTCCAAGAAAAAAAAAACGAAATATATAGGCTTTGTGGGGATGGTTTTTATTTTGGGTTTTTGGTTTTATTTTTTGGATTTACAGTTTTTCTATAATCAAAACCGGATGTAATCGAACTGTACCCGAAATGACGACCTCTTTACACAGTTAAATATACGATAGTAAACCGGTTTTGTGTAATTTCATTTTCACATAATTGTATGGGTTCTGTATATTTGTATTAGTTATGGTTAGATGATTCCGATTTTAGTCACTTTTGGATTTGATTAATTTGGTGTTTAGAGTTTTTCAAAATTTTAAAAACTATATCTATTCTATTTTTTTTATTGGTTTTAACTTGGTTCGGATCAAATTTCATTATTTTCTAAATTTCTATTTCTCAATGCTTATCACACACACAATTATAAGTATATATACATATACACATGTATATATCCACATATATATGTAAATTTTTAGATAATCAAGATGAAGGAGTACATTAGCCCAATCGGCCCTAGACTACCATGGCTCGGCCTGCAGCCATTGGCTCCGTAATCCTACGCATGATCGATCCCGATGAAGAGCTACCATCGCCCAGGCCGTGGAAGGAGACGAATGCACGGCTGATTCCCTTTTGGCCATAGACACTGTCCCTTTTGAAGGGTTTCGTTCTCGCTTTGCGAGTTTATGTTATGTATGGTTAACTCCTTGATGTCAGGCCTGTACATTATCTTCTGTAAACGACTTTCATTGGAGTAATACAAACCAAAAAAATATATATATAAAGGGTTTTGTTTGGATGATTACACGACGATCGATTCAAAAATATCCGAAAGATTAATGACAATTTATAAGAACATTAGTAGTAAGAAGAACAGCGATTTCTCCTGACCAAACAGAAGAAGGATCATTACAGAAACCATTATGAAAGAGAATTCAAACACAATCATATAGCAATTGTTCCTTACCAAGAAGAAGGATCCAACCGCCTGGTAAGTCTCCAATTCACTTGCAGGCACCGCTCCTAAAGAACAAAACCATCCACAGGAAAAAAACAAAAAAAAAGCAGATAAGAACGAACTCCCAAACTGACACGCAACACATAAACATGCCAATCACAAGAAAGAAAGACCAACCTGTTGTTCAAATGATGCCGTTACACAGACCAAGATCCTACTGCAAAGACCAAACAACTATGGACGAGAATCCATAAATTTCTTATCCAATCTTCCATCGCATATCATATCTACAATAATCTCTGTGGTCGATGCATCCGCAGAGAACCCACAGCTACGCATTTCACGTACAAGCTCGATACCCTTAGATGTATATCCCTTCCTGAGATGACCCTGAATCAATGCATTATATGTGCGATCATTTGGCAAACAACCAGCCACTTTCATATCTCCAAATAGCTTTTCGGCTTCATCCAGTAAACCTTTTCTACAAAGTCCTGAAATCATTGCAGTGTATGTTTTCACATTTGGTTCCACTTCTCTATCAAAAAGCCCATTAAACAATCGCAACGCGTCCTCAACCTTGTCATCCACACACAAGCCGTGAATGATTATATTATGTGCGATTATATCGAGGTTCATCCCACTCTTTTCCATCTTGTTGTATAAACAAAATGCCTCTTCTAGCTTTCCATTCTTGCATAGCCCATCAAGCAGGACACTGAAAGTTACAAGATTAGGATCTTGACCCTGACATTGCATCTCTAGAAAAAGTTTTCGGGCAGTATCAAGATTGCCTACTCGAAAAAACCCTTGGATGAGAGAATTATAAGTACATGCATCAGCAACAACTCTTCTTCGAGACATCTCACTAAAGAGTTTCATACCCTGGTCAACCCTACCAGCCTTGCAGTATCCATTTATGAGAGCGTTAAAAGTCACTACATCTGGAGGACAACCCTTGGTAGCCATAGAATCAAACATCTTTTTCGCCTCATCAAGGCGATTCTGCATACAAAGTCCATCAATCAATGAATTATAAGTGATAGTATCCGGAACCAAACCTCTCTGGACCATCTGCTCGTAAAGTTCTCTAGCTTCTAGAAACTTCCCCTCTTTGACAAAATTATCAATTAATCCGGTGAAAGTGACAACATCAGGAGTGATATTCCTTTTGATCATATCATTCAATAATCGTGCGACATCAGACCATCTACCGTAACAACAAAGACCGTTTATCAAAGTGTTGTAGGTAACAACATCTGGCTCAACTCCTCGATCATCCATCTTTTTGAAAAGGTTAAGCGCATCATCTACACGCCCATCTTTGCAAAGACAATCTATAATCGTATTATAAACTACGACGTTGACCTCAACATGCCTTTCCTCCATCTTGATGAGCAAATTTAAAGCTAGAGCGGAATCTCCTGACTTGCAAATGCCATTCACAATAGCACCATAAGTGATTACATTGGGTATATGGCCTTTCTTTGGCATCTGATCAACTAAAGTGACAGCCTCGTGGATTCTACCTTGGAGACAAAGTCCGTTGACAACGGTGTTACATGTCACGACATCAGGGGTGTATCCATCCTTTACCATTCGTTCGATCAAGCTTAATGCCGCGGAAAGCTTACCCTCTATACATAATCCATTGATGAGAGTGTTAAATGTGATTACGTTTGGCTCATAACCAATTTTCATGATCTTCCCCAAAACAGAAAATCCCAAACCCACCTGACGTGAGCGGCAGAAACAGTTGATAAGAATACTCAGACTGTAGTTGCTATGTGAAATCCCGTGCAATTCCATCTTCTTGCAAAGAGAAATCACGATACCATACCGTTTCATCTTGGCAATTGCACTTAGTAATTTATTGAATTCAATAATGGAAGGGAGGGGACGAGATCGAACCATCTGGTCGAATACATCAACAGCATCTTTCACATTACTATTACCAAACCCAGACCTCAATCTCTCCCTATAAGAGACAGAACTGCTGAATCTAAGACGAAGACAGAGACAAGAGGAGAGATGAGAGTGAACAAAAGCTGAAGTAGAAGCAGGAGCCATTCTCCGAAGCATCGCCGACATCTGAGTTCAGCACGAAGACAGATTGAGAATCAGAACTCTGGGAGATTTGCGATTCTGATTTGTCGTGAACTGCGGAAAACAACCCTAAGCTCAAATGGCCCAAACCCCAAAAGGAAAAGCCCAACGACAAGTCAATAGTCGAAACCTATATCTAATGGTATATTATTTTATCACCTATCGTATTTTTTTTATCAATTATTTCGATGTTTTCACCGGATCTTATAAAGTCAAAAGGGAATTTTTTTTTTATAAACATGTTAAAATCTCCCCTTTAATTAGTAAATATATCTGACCCAGAGTTTGGACCGTGGATCATATAAAAACCAATATTTATCAAGTGGGGATTCTAATTCCAAGATTTTTCAAATATCTTCTGTAACTCAAATAATTTCTTTCGTTGGGATTTGGATTTGATGGCACAAATATCTTGTGTAATTAGGTATGATTAGAAAACAATACAAGGGGACATTCAAAGTGATAAACAATACAAGGATCCTCAAGGAACATCTCTAAAACTAACCCTAACGCATTAGAACTGCAGCCACGAACGAAACCCCGATCCTTTCTTGGTAGCAAACCCACATCTCAATCTCCGACAACATGAAAAAGAGGAACAACGTAAGACATCGTTCAGAGTGCCTCTAGAGAGCATCCCTTGATAGCCGTAGAACCAAATATTTGATCCTGCATGCAAAGTCCATCTACCGACAAAGTATAAGTGAAAGCATCAATTACTCACTAACCGTTTATCAAAGTGGTGCGGGTAAAAACACCTGGTGGCGCAGCTCCTCGTTCATCCATCTTACTGAAGAGATCAACTGCATCAGCCTTTTCAAAGGAAATCGATAATCATACTATAAATTACAACATGCCTTTCCTCCAAATTTAAAGCTAAATCAAAGGTCCCCTACTTTGCAAATGCCTTTAACAATAGCATCCAATCAACTAAAGCGATTGCCATATGAATTCTATCTTACCTTTCGACACAGAATCCACTGATGAATGTGATTACATTCACAATTTCAGGATCGTAACCGAGTTTCATGATTTTCCCCAAAACCATTTCTTGACCTTAGCCGCAGAAACAGTTTATCACGGTTCCGTACAGTTTCGTTTTGAACGATTGCACTCAGTGACTCACTGAAACCAACAACGCAAGGCATCTGATTTAACAAATTACTGACTGCAATCGTCAAAATGGAACGGTACGAGACCACCGAACCATCTGATTGGATGAACCGACACTATGACCAAACCCGCATCTCAATCTCTCCCAGTAAGAGAGAGAACTGCTGGATCTGAAAACGACGACAGAGAAAAGTGGAGAACAAAACTTGAGGCAGAGTGATTCTGATCTGCGACTTCCATCATTAAACAAAAGCTCCGAGTTGTCAACCGCGAAAGTGAAACCCTAATCAATTGGATTTAAACCGAACCCTGGAGGATTTGCAAATGGCCCAAAGCCCAATTGGATGATGGCCCATAGCCCACACTCAATTTTCCTACTCAATAGTTGTAAACATTTCTCGGATCAATAAAAAAATCTCTCTTGTACCTCTTTCAAATAATCATTGAAAGCAAAATCTAATAGTATATTATATGAAAAATCTCAAAAAATACACAATTTTTTTTGAAAATATTTTTAAAAAAATACAGATTTATATTTCAAGTATTTCGATACAAACTTCAACATCAACATCTTCTTCGTCTCAAATTTATTTGAAATCGTCGGCATGGTTTGTTTTTTTACTTATTTTGGATTTGAGTTAAATCTTTCAAAATTTACAACATATAAAATATGCTCATATGTTAGAAAAATATAACTATAGTATGAGTGATAATCTACTCGATGTAAATCTCATATAATAGTCTGTCCTAAAATTTGATGAGGTCGCAATGATGCCCAACATATGAATTAGTGTGCATTGATGTAATCAAGCTATGTGCACTAACCACACAATTATAAAAAGGCACGATTGGATACATTATGAACTATGTGGCAAGGTAAGAGACGATCAAGACGGGATTTGTGCCCCCTGGAGAAATAGCACTAGACCGGTCGGATGAGTTGGCGAATATGCCCACCAAGGCACCAACTTCCCCCATGCCAAATCATTATTCCAATCTGTTTTCAAAAATAGAATAAAAAATATATTAAGTATAAATATTATTTATAAACCATTATCTTTGTATTAAATATTATATTTCAAGTACTATTTATAATCAACAATGTATACCTTTATTCTTTTAATAGACAGTAGAAATCTAAAATATCAAAGTATAAATAAATTTCAATACAGACGATATACCGACTTTTTTACAAAAACGGAATCAATTGAAAGTATTATATAAATTAGATAATCAAGTACAATCTATATCTAAATGATTATGAATACCCCTATATAGATTGTTTAGAAACATATTCACCTATTATCAAGAAGTGAAATTCCAAAAAATATCAACTATCTTAAATTTTTCAACGACATTCTAACATAACGATTCTTAGTTTAATAGTTCCACAACTATTCAAAATAAACAATAACTCGATCTAATTGTTTCAAATAAACTCTAATTCTTTATTGAACATCTTCCACTAAAAAATTTTCGATTTTCTATTTATTTATTTTGAAAGGAAGAAATTTAAAAAATATCAGAAAAGTAAAGTCTAATAAAATTATTCCAAGAAAAAAAAAACGAAATATATAGGCTTTGTGGGGATGGTTTTTATTTTGGGTTTTTGGTTTTATTTTTTGGATTTACAGTTTTTCTATAATCAAAACCGGATGTAATCGAACTGTACCCGAAATGACGACCTCTTTACACAGTTAAATATACGATAGTAAACCGGTTTTGTGTAATTTCATTTTCACATAATTGTATGGGTTCTGTATATTTGTATTAGTTATGGTTAGATGATTCCGATTTTAGTCACTTTTGGATTTGATTAATTTGGTGTTTAGAGTTTTTCAAAATTTTAAAAACTATATCTATTCTATTTTTTTTATTGGTTTTAACTTGGTTCGGATCAAATTTCATTATTTTCTAAATTTCTATTTCTCAATGCTTATCACACACACAATTATAAGTATATATACATATACACATGTATATATCCACATATATATGTAAATTTTTAGATAATCAAGATGAAGGAGTACATTAGCCCAATCGGCCCTAGACTACCATGGCTCGGCCTGCAGCCATTGGCTCCGTAATCCTACGCATGATCGATCCCGATGAAGAGCTACCATCGCCCAGGCCGTGGAAGGAGACGAATGCACGGCTGATTCCCTTTTGGCCATAGACACTGTCCCTTTTGAAGGGTTTCGTTCTCGCTTTGCGAGTTTATGTTATGTATGGTTAACTCCTTGATGTCAGGCCTGTACATTATCTTCTGTAAACGACTTTCATTGGAGTAATACAAACCAAAAAAATATATATATAAAGGGTTTTGTTTGGATGATTACACGACGATCGATTCAAAAATATCCGAAAGATTAATGACAATTTATAAGAACATTAGTAGTAAGAAGAACAGCGATTTCTCCTGACCAAACAGAAGAAGGATCATTACAGAAACCATTATGAAAGAGAATTCAAACACAATCATATAGCAATTGTTCCTTACCAAGAAGAAGGATCCAACCGCCTGGTAAGTCTCCAATTCACTTGCAGGCACCGCTCCTAAAGAACAAA
>NW_010962392.1:3892809-3901617 GCF_000463585.1 Tarenaya hassleriana | reverse complement strand
CCCCCTGAGTTTGTTCCCCCCTTACAACATGAATTCTATCAGCTCATACACTATGTGTGCCTCACACACCCCGTGTAACCCTAGACTCGTCTAGGCCCTTTGAGCGGTTCGCCTGTTATTTGAAGGCTCCCCCTCAGATACACTTCACACCAGCCACTTTCATCTCTCTAAATAGCTTTTCGGCTTCATCCAGTAAACCTTTTCTACAAAGTCCAGAAATCATTGCAGTATATGTTTTCACATTCGGTTCCACCCCTCTATCAAAAAGCCCATTAAACAATCGCAATGCATCCTCAACCTTGTCATCCATACACAAGCCATGAATGATTATAGTATGTGCGATTATATCGAGGTTCATCCCACTCTTTTCCATCTTGTTGTATAAACACAATGCCTCTTCTAGCTTTCCATTCTTACATAGCCCATCAAGCAGGACATTGAAAGTTACAAGGTTAGGATATTGACCCTGACACTGCATCTCTAGGAAAAGCTTTTGCGCAACAGCAAGATTGTCTGCTCGACAAAACCCTTGGATGAGAGAAGTATAAGTAGGTGTATCAGCAACAACTCCTCTTCGAAACATCTCACTAAAGAGTTTCAAACCCTGGTCAACCCTGCCAGACTTGCAGTATCCATTTATGAGAGCGCTAAAAGTCACTACATCCGGAGGACAACCCTTGGTAGCCATAGAATCAAACATTTTTTTCGCCTCATCAAGACGATTCTGCATGCAAAGTCCAACAATCAACGAAGTATAAGTGAAAGTACTCGGAACCAAACCTCTCTGGACCATCTGCTCGTAAAGCTCTCTGGCTTCTAGAAACTTCCCCTCTTTGACAAAATTATCGATTAATCCATTGAAACTGACAACATTAGGAGTGATATTCCTTTTGATCATATCATTCAATAATCGTGCGACATCAGTCCATCTACTATAACAACCAAGACCGTTTATCAAAGTGTTGTAGGTAACAACATCTGGCTCAACTCCTCGATCATCCATCTTTTTGAAAAGGTTAAGCGCATCATCTACACGTCCATCTTTGCAAAGACAATCTATAATCGTATTATAAACTACGACGTTGACCTCAACATGCCTTTCCTCCATCTTGATGAGCAAATTTAAAGCTAGAGCGGAATCTCCTGACTTGCAAATGCCATTCACAATAGCACCATAAGTGATTACATTGGGCTGATGGCCTTTCTTTGGCATCTGATCAACTAAAACGACGGCCTCGTGGATTCTACCTTGGAGACATAGTCCGTTGACAACGGTGGTACATGTTACGACATCAGGAGTGTATCCATCCTTTACCATTCGTTCGACCAAGTTTAATGCCGCGGAAAGCTTACCCTCTATACATAATCCATTGATGAGAGTGTTAAATGTGATTACGTTTGGCTCATAACCAATTTTCATGATCTTCCCCAAAACAGAAAATCCCAAACCCACTTGACGTGAGCGGCAGAAACAGTTGATAAGAATATTCAGAGTGTAGTTGTCATGTGAAACCCCGTGTAATTCCATCCTCTTGCAAAGAGAAATCACGATATCATACCGTTTCATCTTGGCAATTGCACTTAGTAATTTACTGAAATCAACAAAAGTATCACTAAACCGGTCGGATGAGTTGGCTAGAATGCGGTTAGAATTGAGCATCTGCTAGTTAGAATTCGGATTCCACACCGTTAAGTGCTGAACCTAAGACGACGGCAGAAACAAGAGGAGAGATGAGAGTGAACAAAACCTGAAGTAGAAGCAGAAGCCATTCTCCGAAGCATCGCCGACATCTGAGTTTCAGCACGAAGACAGATTGAGAATCAGAAGAACTCTGGGAGATTTGCGATTCTGGTTTGTCGGGAACTGCGGAAAACAACCCTAAGCTCAAATGGCCCAAACCCCAAATGAAAAGCCCAACGACAAGTCTCTTTTTGAAGCTCCAAACAAACAATAGTCGAAACCTATATCTAATGGTATATTATTTTATCACCTATCGTATTCTTTACGTATGATACACCGTATCAATTATTTCGATGTTTTTCACCTTTAATTAGTAAATATATCTTACCCAGATTTTGGACCGTGGATCTATTGGATCATATAAAAACCAATATTTATCAACGGGGGATTCTAATTCCCAGATTTTTCAAATATCTTCTGTAACTCAAATACTTTCTTTCGTTGGGATTTGGATTTGATGGTACAAATATATTCTGTACTTGGGTATGGTTAGAAAACAACACAAGGGGACATTCAAAGTGATAAGCTCATCCATCCCATGATTCGGCATACAACAAACAGAATCCTCAAGGAACATCTCTAAAACCAACCATAACTAATTAGATCTCTCTTCATAAAGTGCGGTCACGAACGAAACCCCGATCCTTTCTTGGTTACAAACCCACATCTCAATCTCCGACGACATGAAACAGAGGAACAACGTAAGACATCGTTCAGAGTGCCTCTAGAGAGCATCCCTTGATAGCCGTAGAACCAAATATTTGATCCTATTTGTATCGTTTGCTCCTAATCTTCTTTAGCTTCTAAAAACTTCCCATCTTTAATAAAATCATCAATTACTCTCCTTTTGATCATATCACTCACTAACCCTTTATCAAAGTGTTGCGGGTAAAAACATCTGGTGGCGCAACTCCTCGATCATCCATCTTACTAACTGCATCAGCCTTTTCAAAGGAAATCGATAATCGTACTATACATTACAACATGCCTTTCTCCATCTAGATGAGCAAATTTAAAGCTAAATCAAAGTCCCCTAGTTCGCAAATGCCCTTCACAATAGCATCCGATCAACTAAAGCGATTGCCACATGAATTCTATCTTTTACCATTCCGTCAACGAAGATTGATGCGGTGGAAAGCTTACCTTCCACACAGATTCCGCTGATGAATGTGATTACATTCACAATTTCAGGATCGTAACCGAGTTTGATGATTTTCCCCAAAACCAGTTCTTGACCTCAGCGGCAGAAACAACTTATCACGATTTCGTACAGTTTCATTTTGAACGATTGCACTCAGTGACTCACTGAAATCAACAACGCAAGGCATCTGATTGAACAAATTACTGACTGCAATCGTCAAAATGGAACGGTACGAGACCACCGAACCATCTGATTGGATGAACCGACACTATGACCAAACCCGCATCTCAATCTCTCCCAGTAAGAGAGAGAACTGCTGGATCTGAAAACGACGACAGAGAAAAGTGGAGAACAAAATCTGAGGCGGAATGATTCTGATCTGCAACTTCCATCATTAAACAAAAGCTCCGACTTAACTGCGAAAATGAAACCCTAACCCCCAATTGGATTTAAACCGAACTCTGGAGGATTTGCAAATGGCCCAAAGCCCAATTGGATGATGGCCCATAGCCCACACTCGATTATCCTACTCAATAGTTGTAAACATTTCTCGGATCAATAAAAAAAAATCTCTCTTGTACCTCTTTCAAATAATCTTTGAAAGCAAAATCTAATAGTATATTATTATATGAAAAATCTCAAAAAAATCATCAATTTAAAAAAAAATATATATATAAAAAATATTGATTTATATTTCAAATACTTCGATACAAACTTCAACATCAACATCTTCTTCGTCTCAAATTTACTTGAAATCGTTGGTATGATTTTTTTTTACTTATTTTGAATTTGAGCTAAACCTTTCAAAATTTACAACATATCAAATATGTCAATAAGTTAGAAAAATATAATTAACGTATGAGTGATAATCTACTCGACGTAAATCTCATATGATAGTTTGTAACACGAATCCTAAAATTTGATGAGGTCGACAATGATGCCCAACATATGAATTAGTGTGCCTTGATGCAATCAAGCTATGTGCACTAACCACACAATTATAAAAAGGCACGATTAGATACATTATGAACTATGTGATAGGGTAAGAGAACGATCAAGACGGGATTTGTCTCCCTCGTGTTAGGGAAAAGTATCACTAAACCGGTCGGATGAGTTGGCTAGAATGCGGTTAGAATTGAGCATCTGCTAGTTAGAATTCGGATTCCACACCGTTAAGAATGTAGTTCCATGTTATAGGTTTGTAAAATCTGTTCTGTTATTTTTTTTTTACATGAAACCTTAAAAGTAAAACCCCAACATATATCCTACAAAAAAGTAAAACCCCCTCGTGTTATTTTTTTCTTACGTAATACGATTGAAAATGTGTAAATATACGCTCTGCTTTCTCTTGTGATGCCCGTGTAAACTTTGTATAATCATCTTGTAGTTACTAATGTGGTAAATTCAATTTTTGAATAACTACAAAATACTGGATTGTTTGAAGTTTACAACCGTACGAGTAAACCGTATTCTGATATCTAATGAGGTAAAAGGTTACACATACCTTCATTCAACCATTATGATTTTTTTTTCAAGAATTTTATCTATTTATTAACACGTATTTTTCACAATTCTATACATCAATTTTCAGAAGGTAAAATTACGAATTTTAATGGCGAAAACTACCATAATATTTTTTCAAAAAATCTATCCACCTGTGGAGAATTAAACATTGTAGGACCCGTGATATCTCCTTGCCAAATAGAAGAAGGATTATCGGATCCACCTCTTATTACAGAAACCAACGTACCATTATGAAATAGGATTAGCAACGAGAAGGATCCAACCATCTGGTAAGTCCCCAATTCACTTTCACTTGCAGGATTTTCCATCGTCCCTAAAGAACACAACCATCCACAGGAAAAACAAAACAAAAAAGCAGATAACAACGAACTCCTTGAACCCAAACTGACATAAACATGCCAATTACAGGAAAGAAAGACCCACCTGTTATCCAAATGACCGCAGCAGTCAGAGACCAAGATCCTACTGCGAAGACCAAACAACTATGGACGAGAATCCATAAACTTCTTATCCAATCTTCCATCGCATATCATATCTACAATAATCTCTGTGGTCGATGCATCCGCAGAGAACCCACAGCTACGCATTTCACGTACAAGCTCGATACCCTTAGATGTATATCCATTCCTGAGATGACCCTGAATCAACGCATTGTATGTGCGATCATTTGGCAAACAACCAGCCACTTTCATATCTCTAAATAGCTTTTCGGCTTCATCCAGTAAACCTTTTCTACAAAGTCCCGAAATCATTGCAGTGTATGTTTTCACATTTGGTTCCACTTCTCTATCCAAAAGCCCATTAAACAATCGCGACGCGTCCTCAACCTTGTCATCCACACACAAGCCATGAATGATTATAGTATGTGCGATTATATCGAGGTTCATCCCACTCTTTTCCATCTTGTTGTATAAACAAAATGCCTCTTCTAGCTTTCCATTCTTGCATAGCCCATCAAGCAGGACACTGAAAGTTACAAGATTAGGATATTGACCTTGACACTGCATCTCTAGGAAAAGTTTTCGGGCAGCATCAAGATTGCCTGCTTGAAAAAACCCTTGGATGAGAGAAGTATAAGTACATGTATCAGCAACAACTCCTCTTCGAAACATCTCACTAAAGAGTTTCATACCCTGGTCAACCCTACCAGACTTGCAGTATCCATTTATGAGAGCGTTAAAAGTCACTACATCTGGAGGACAACCCTTGGTAGCCATAGAATCAAACATTTTTTTCGCCTCATCAAGGCGATTCTGCATACAAAGTCCATCAATCAACGAATTATAAGTGAAAGTACTCGGAACCAAACCTCTCTGGACCATCTGCTCGTAAAGTTCTCTGGCTTCTAGAAACTTCCCCTCTTTGACAAAATTATCAATTAATCCGGTGAAAGTGACAACATCAGGAGTGATATTCCTTTTGATCATATCATTCAATAATCGTGCGACATCAGTCCATCTACTATAACAACCAAGACCGTTTATCAAAGTGTTGTAGGTAACAACATCTGGCGCAACTCCTTGGTCATCCATCTTTTTTAAAAGGTTAATCGCATCATCTACACGCCCACCTTTGCAAAGACAATCTATAATCGTATTATAAACTATGACATTGACCTCAACATGCCTTTCCTCCATCTTGGGCCATTCACAATAGCACCATAAGTGATTACATTGGGTATATGGCCTTTCTTTGGCATCTGATCAACTAAAACGACGGCCTCATGGATTCTACCTTGGAGACAAAGTCCGTTGACAATGGTGGTACATGTCACGACATCAGGAGTGTATCCATCCTTTACCATTCGTTCGACCAAGCTTAATGCCGCGGAAAGCTTACCCTCTATACATAATCCATTGATGAGAGTGGTGAACGTGATTACGTTTGGCTCGTAACCCAATTTTATGATCTTCCCCAAAACAGAAAATCCCAAATCCACTTGACGTGAGCGGCAGAAACAGTTGATAAGAATACTCAGAGTGTAGTTGTTGTGTGAAATCCCGTGCAATTCCATCCTCTTGCAAAGAGAAATCACGATACCATACCGTTTCATCTTGGCAACTGCACTTAGTAATTTACTGAAATCAACGATGGAAGGGAGGGGACGAGATCGAACCATCTGGTCGAATACATCAACAGCATCTTTCACATTACTATTACCAAACCCAGACCTCAATCTCTCCCTATAAGAGACAGACCTGCTAACCCAAAGACGACGGCAGAGACAAGAGGAGAGATGAGAGTGAACAAAACCTGAAGTAGAAGCAGAAGCCATTCTCCGAAGCATCGCCGACATCTGAGTTTCAGCACGAAGACAGATTGAGAATCAGAACTCTGGGAGATTTGCGATTCTGATTTGTCGTGAACTGCGGAAAACAACCCTAAGCTCAAATGGCCCAAACCCCGAATGAAAAGCCCAACGACAAGTCTCTTTTTGAAGCTCCAACCAAACAAACAATAGTCGACAACATCATGGGACATCACTATGACCAAACCCCCATCTCAATCTCTACCAGTAAGAGAGAGAACTGCTGGATCTGAAAACGACGACAGAAAAAAAGCGGAGAACAAAATCTGAGGCAGAACGATTCTGATCTGCGACTTCCAGTCTTCCAATTGGATGATGGCCCATAGCCCACACTCGATTATCCTAAATAGTTGTAAACATTTCTCGGATCAATAAAAAAAAAATCTCTCCTGTACCTCTTTCCAATAATCATTGAAAGCAAAATCTAATAGTATATTATATGAAGAATCTCAAAAAAATACACAATTTTTTTTTTTGAAAATATAAAAAAAAACGCAGATTTATATTTCAAATATTTCGATACAAACTTCAACATCAACATCTTCTTCCTCTCAAATTTATTTGAAATCGTTGGTATGATTTTTTTTTTGTTTTTACTTATTTTGAATTTGAGTTAAATCTTTCAAAATTTACAACATATCAAATATGTTAGAAAAATATATGCAACAGAGCTTGCGATTCTGCCTCTGCTGTAAGCCCTGCAATCAGAATCTCAACATCCAGCAGCAGAGCAGATGAGGATGAGGACATCAATGAAGGAGATATCCGCAACACGTTATCGGTATCAAACACAGCAACCTTTGTTCCTCGGTTTTCAGCAGGCATAAAAGATCACGACAACGAGAGTATCTTGAAATGATCCTGAGAGAAGAAACGAAATAACTGAAACTACACGAGAAAATCACTGTAAACCAAGAAAAGTGTCTGCGTATGATTCAAGACGCACCCGCAAAGTGTTGATAGAAAAGAAATAGAAGAATCCTGCTGTTGACACCGGAAGCAGTTGTTCTAGGAGATGCAATAACTATCCTTTGCATGTCTTGCCACAATATAACATTTCATAAAAAAAAAAAAATCATTCACAAAGATGGGGCAACTTGATTCATGTAAATTATTAAAAGTGTGAAGAAAGAGCGCTTTATTCTTGATCTCAAGAGCAAGACTCCCATCATATCTAGTGAACGATGATCTGATGCATTACTTGCCAGATTAACCGACGAGATGATGTAGACAGAACAACCTAAACAATAAACGAGGACGAGAGTTTGAAGTGTTTCAGAATACGCGGCCAGATACCAACGACTTGCATCTGAATAACACTGCGGGAACAATCATAAAATGCTGCAAGTAAAACAACATGTGGATATATGTTAGGGACCTTGGCCACTGCTGCATGTTGTCACATCCCTGTCATGACGCAAACGGGGAACGGATTGATCGTTCGTGAAGCCTCCTTTCGCGTACTTTCTTCAATTCTTGTTTTGCCTTCACGATGAGGTCTCTCATGGAGATGTTCTTGGATATGGGTTTTGCCTCTAAGCTCGGATTCGTTTCTTTAGTCGTCGAATCCGACACTTTTGATACCTAAAAAGCGTACGTATAAAAATAACATAAAAATGAGTCTGAAATTTAATTGTATAGATATATAATGAATGGCAAAATTATTTTGGTTACTTACATTATTATTATTATCGTTGCTTTTGGAAAATGATTCTGCATGGCCATAGGTTTCCTTTTTTCCAATATCCGAAGAGCTCTTGGTCTGAAAATTTAAGTAGAAAAAAATTGTTAGGAAAAACATTCAAATTATGGAAGAATATTCTAAAATATTATGTATAAAATCAATTTTTTACATTTATATTAATTAACCAAAATATTAGTATAATTATTAATAATAATAACCTTCAATAAAAAAATAAATGAAGAAAATCCATAAAAAAATCTAAGAATCTTTGCGGATCGGAAAAAAGAAAATTAAAAAAAAAACAGATTAAGAAAATCCATAAAAAAAAAAATCGAAAGGAGACGTACCTTGCTTGTGTCCGGTCTCTTCTTCGGCGGGGCTCCGCCGGCAGCCTCGGGTCCCCCCCCGGT
>NW_010962392.1:3880442-3890786 GCF_000463585.1 Tarenaya hassleriana | reverse complement strand
GATCATATCATTCAATAATCGTGCGACATCTGTCCATCTACCGTAACAACAAAGACCGTTTATCAAAGTGCTGTATGTAACAACATCTGGCGCCACTCCTCGATCATCCATCTTTTTGAAAAGGTTAAGCGCATCATCTACACGCCCATCTTTGCAAAGACAATCTATAATCGTATTATAAACTACGACGTTGACCTCAACACGCCTTTCCTCCATCTTGATGAGCAAATTTAAAGCTAGAGCGGAATCTCCAGACTTGCAAATGCCATTCACAATAGCACCATAAGTGATTACATTGGGTATATGGCCTTTCTTTGGCATCTGATCAACTAAAGTGACGGCCTCGTGGATTCTACCTTGGAGACAAAGTCCGTTGACAACGGTAGTACATGTCACGACATCAGGAGTGTATCCATCCTTTACCATTCGTTCGACCAAGCTTAATGCCGCGGAAAGCTTACCCTCTATACATAATCCATTGATGAGAGTGTTAAATGTGATTACATCTGGCTCGTAACCCAATTTCATGATCTTACCCAAAACAGAAAATCCCAAACCCACTTGACGTGAGCGGCAGAAACAGTTGATAAGAATACTCAGACTGTAGTTGCTATGTGAAATCCCGTGCAATTCCATCTTCTTGCAAAGAGAAATCACGATACCATACCGTTTCATCTTGGCAATTGCACTTAGTAATTTACTGAAATCAACGATGGAAGGGAGGGGACGAGATCGAACCATCTGGTCGAATACATCAACAGCATCTTTCACATTACTATTACCAAATCCAGACCTCAATCTCTCCCTATAAGAGACAGAACTGCTGAACCTAAGACGAAGAGAGAGACAAGAGGAGAGATGAGAGTGAACAAAAGCTGAAGTAGAAGCAGGAGCCATTCTCCGAAGCATCGCCGACATCTGAGTTTCAGCACGAAGACAGATTGAGAATCAGAACTCTGGGAGATTTGCGATTCTGATTTTACGAGTTTACAAAATATGACCAAACCCGCATCTCAATCTCTCCCAGAAAGAGAGATAACTACTGGATCTGAAAACGACGACAGAGAAAAGTGGAGACAAAATCTGAGGCGGAATGATTCTGATCTGCAACTTCCATCATTAACCAAAAGCTCCGAGTTGTCAACTGCGAAAACGAAACCCTAACCCCCAATTGGATTTGCAAATGGCCCAAAGCCCAATTGGATGATGGCCCATAGCCCACACTCAATTTTCCTACTCAATAGTTGTAAACATTTCTCGGATCAATAAAAAAATCTCTCTTGTACCTCTTTCAAATAATCATTGAAAGCAAAATCTAATAGTATATTATATGAAAAATCTCAAAAAATACACAATTTTTTTTGAAAATATTTTTAAAAAAATACAGATTTATATTTCAAGTATTTCGATACAAACTTCAACATCAACATCTTCTTCGTCTCAAATTTATTTGAAATCGTCGGCATGGTTTGTTTTTTTACTTATTTTGGATTTGAGTTAAATCTTTCAAAATTTACAACATATAAAATATGCTCATATGTTAGAAAAATATAACTATAGTATGAGTGATAATCTACTCGATGTAAATCTCATATAATAGTCTGTCCTAAAATTTGATGAGGTCGCAATGATGCCCAACATATGAATTAGTGTGCATTGATGTAATCAAGCTATGTGCACTAACTACACAATTATAAAAAGGCACGATTGGATACATTATGAACTATGTGGCAAGGTAAGAGACGATCAAGACGGGATTTGTCCCCCCTGGAGAAATAGCACTAGACCGGTCGGATGAGTTGGCGAATATGCCCACCAAGGCACCAACTTCCCCCATGCCAAATCATTATTCCAATCTGTTTTCAAAAATAGAATATAAAAATATATTAAGTATAAATATTATTTATAAACCATTATCTTTGTATTAAATATTATATTTCAAGTACTATTTATAATCAACAATGTATACCTTTATTCTTTTAATAGACAGTAGAAATCTAAAATATCAAAGTATAAATAAATTTCAATACAGACGATATACCTACTTTTTTACAAAAACGGAATCAATTGAAAGTAATATATAAATTAGATAATCAAGTACAATCTATATCTAAATGATTATAAATACCCCTATATAGATTGTTTAGAAACATATTCACCTATTATCAAGAAGTGAAATTCCAAAAAATATCAACTATCTTAAATTTTTCAACGACATTCTAACATAACGATTCTTAGTTTAATAGTTCCACAACTATTCAAAATAAACAATAACTCGATCTAATTGTTTCAAATAAACTCTAATTCTTTATTGAACATCTTCCACTAAAAAATTTTCGATTTTCTATTTATTTATTTTGAAAGGAAGAAATTTAAAAAATATCAGAAAAGTAAAGTCTAATAAAATTATTCCAAGAAAAAAAAAACGAAATATATAGGCTTTGTGGGGATGGTTTTTATTTTGGGTTTTTGGTTTTATTTTTTGGATTTACAGTTTTTCTATAATCAAAACCGGATGTAATCGAACTGTACCCGAAATGACGACCTCTTTACACAGTTAAATATACGATAGTAAACCGGTTTTGTGTAATTTCATTTTCACATAATTGTATGGGTTCTGTATATTTGTATTAGTTATGGTTAGATGATTCCGATTTTAGTCACTTTTGGATTTGATTAATTTGGTGTTTAGAGTTTTTCAAAATTTTAAAAACTATATCTATTCTATTTTTTTTATTGGTTTTAACTTGGTTCGGATCAAATTTCATTATTTTCTAAATTTCTATTTCTCAATGCTTATCACACACACAATTATAAGTATATATACATATACACATGTATATATCCACATATATATGTAAATTTTTAGATAATCAAGATGAAGGAGTACATTAGCCCAATCGGCCCTAGACTACCATGGCTCGGCCTGCAGCCATTGGCTCCGTAATCCTACGCATGATCGATCCCGATGAAGAGCTACCATCGCCCAGGCCGTGGAAGGAGACGAATGCACGGCTGATTCCCTTTTGGCCATAGACACTGTCCCTTTTGAAGGGTTTCGTTCTCGCTTTGCGAGTTTATGTTATGTATGGTTAACTCCTTGATGTCAGGCCTGTACATTATCTTCTGTAAACGACTTTCATTGGAGTAATACAAACCAAAAAAATATATATATAAAGGGTTTTGTTTGGATGATTACACGACGATCGATTCAAAAATATCCGAAAGATTAATGACAATTTATAAGAACATTAGTAGTAAGAAGAACAGCGATTTCTCCTTACCAAACAGAAGAAGGATCATTACAGAAACCATTATGAAAGAGAATTCAAAAACAATCATATAGCAATTGTTCCTTACCAAGAAGAAGGATCCAATCGCCTGGTAAGTCTCCAATTCACTTGCAGGCATCGCTCCTAAAGAACAAAACCATCCACAGGAAAAAACAAAAAAAAGCAGATAAGAACGAACTCCCAAACTGACACGCAACACATAAACATGCCAATCACAAGAAAGAAAGACCAACCTGTTGTTCAAATGATATGCCGTTACACAGACCAAGATCCTACTGCGAAGACCAAACAACTATGGACGAGAATCCATGAACTTCTTATCCAATCTTCCATCGCATATCATATCTACAATAATCTCCGTGGTCGATGCATCCGCAGAGAACCCACAGCTACGCATTTCACGTACAAGCTCGATACCCTTAGATGTATATCCATTCCTGAGATGACCCTGAATCAACGCATTGTATGTGCGATCATTTGGCAGACAACCAGCCACTTTCATATCTCTAAATAGCTTTTCGGCTTCATCCAGTAAACCTTTTCTACAAAGTCCCGAAATCATTGCAGTGTATGTTTTCACATTTGGTTCCACTTCTCTATCCAAAAGCCCATTAAACAATCGCAACGCGTCCTCAACCTTGTCATCCACACACAAGCCATGAATGATTATAGTATGTGCGATTATATCGAGGTTCATCCCACTCTTTTCCATCTTGTTGTATAAACAAAATGCCTCTTCTAGCTTTCCATTCTTGCATAGCCCATCAAGCAGGACTTTAAAAGTTACAAGATCAGGATATTGACCCTGACACTGCATCTCTAGGAAAAGTTTTCGGGCAGCATCAAGATTGCCTGCTCGAAAAAACCCTTGGATGAGAGAATTATAAGTACATGTATCAGCAACAACTCCTCTACGAGACATCTCACTAAAGAGTTTCATACCCTGGTCAACCCTACCAGACTTGCAGTATCCATTTATGAGAGCGTTAAAAGTCACTACATCTGGAGAACATCCCTTGGTAGCCATAGAATCAAACATTTTTTTCGCCTCATCAAGGCGATTCTGCATGCAGAGTCCATCAATCAACGAAGTATAAGTGATAGTATCCGGAACCAGACCTCTCTGGACCATCTGCTCGTAAAGTTCTCTGGCTTCTAGAAACTTCCCCTCTTTGACAAAATCATCAATTAATCCGGTGAAAGTGACAACATTAGGAGTGATATTCCTTTTGATCATATCATTCGATAATCGTGTGACATCTGTCCATCTACCGTAACAACAAAGACCGTTTATCAAAGTGTTGTAGGTAACAACATCTGGCGCAACTCCTCGATCATCCATCTTTTTGAAAAGGTTAAGCGCATCATCTACACGTCCATCTTTGCAAAGACAATCTATAATCGTATTATAAACTACGACGTTGACCTCAACATGCCTTTCCTCCATCTTGATGAGCAAATTTAAAGCTAGAGCAGAATCTCCTGACTTGCAAATGCCATTCACAATAGCACCATAAGTGATTACATCGGGTTGATAGCCTTTCTTTGGCATCTGATCAACTAAAGTGACAGCCTCATGGATTCTACCTTGGAGACAAAGTCCGTTGACAACGGTGGTACATGTCACGACATTAGGAGTGTATCCATCCTTTACCATTCGTTCGACCAAGCTTAATGCCGCGGAAAGCTTACCCTCTATACATAATCCATTGATGAAAGTGGTGAACGTGATTACATTTGGCTCGTAACCCAATTTCATGATCTTCCCCAAAACAGAAAATCCCAAACCCACTTGACGTGAGCGGCAGAAACAGTTGATAAGAATATTCAGACTGTAGTTGTCATGTGAAACCCCGTGCAATTCCATCCTCTTGCAAAGAGAAATCACGATATCATACCGTTTCATCTTGGCAATCGCACTTAGTAATTTACTGAAATCAACAATGGAAGGGAGGGGACGAGATCGAACCATCTGGTCGAATACATCAACAGCATCTCTCACATTACTATTACCAAACCCAGACCTCAATCTCTCCCTATAAGAGACAGAACGGCTGAACCTAAGACGACGGCAGAAACAAGAGGAGAGATGAGAGTGAACAAAAGCTGAAGTAGAAGCAGGAGCCATTCTCCGAAGCATCGCCGACACCTGAGTTTCAGCACGAAGACAGATTGAGAACCAGAAAGAACTCTGGGAGATTTGCGATTCTGATTTGTCGTGAACTGCGGAAAACAACCCTAAGCTCTCAAATGGCCCAACCCCAAATGAAAAGCCCAACGACAAGTCAATAGTCGAAACCTATATCTAATGGTATATTATTTTATCACCTATCGTATTTTTTACGTACGATACACCGTATCAATTATTTCGATGTTTTTCAACTTTAATTAGTAAATATACCTAACCCAGATTTTGGACCGTGGATCTATTGGATCATATAAAAACCAATATCAACTGGGGATTCTAATTCCAAGATTTTTCAAATATCTTCTGTAACTCAAATACTTTCTTTCGTTGGGATTTGGATTTGATGGTAGTAGATTCGGTCTACAAGTTGACGAGTTAGTGGAACTCTGTTTTACAAAGTCTTTATTCTTTGCCAAATTAGATTTATTTCTCGGCAAGACAATTTTATATATATATATATATATAATGTGGAAGTTCATCGACTATTTGGTTCAATTACATCTTTCAAAAAATCGGGTAAATACGAGTGAATTCTTCTCCCAACGTTTTGACTTGAATTCATGATTTGCATGTTTTGTTATCATTAATTCATCCAAGTTATTTTATATATGAAATATGATATCGATTTTGTTTTACAATTATATGAATTTCGAAATGTTATATTGTGCGGCAGTGTGTTATAAATTTTTGCGGGGAGAAGGGTAAATTACTGTATATATATATATATATATATGTGGGTGTATGTGTGAATCAATAAGAATACTTATTGTAACGAAAATACGAAGAGGATATATTAGGTTTTTTAAAATTTTAATGCCGTAAAAAATAGATAGAAATGGTTAAATAAGTTAAATTCATGGGGAGAGGGAATAATAGGTTGGTTAAATTAATGGCTCGCCAACGCCAACCTATTACAGCGGAGTATGATGCATGACTATCATCTGCCCTTATACCATCGTATAGACTCCATGTGGTTCAACTTAGACCCGAGTGATTCAATTTTCCAATCTACTCATATCAACTTTTCCTCCTTTCCTTTTTCTTTCTTTTTCTTTTTTCTTTTTCATCACTCTTTTTTTTTCTTTTTCTTTTCCTTCTTTTCCTTCCTTTTTTTTTCATTCAGGAGTACTAAGTCAACAGAGGAGTATCAGGGCATGCCCATGTCATTTTTTTTTTGAAGTATACTTGGCATACCTGTCAAGTATCACTGACTCTCCTTCACAATCATTGAACCAAATCACTTTCGAATAGACACCATTAGAGATAAAATCATATTTCTCCTAAACCAAAAGATTTTTTTTTTTAAAAAACACACAAACCTATTCATATCAAGTGGTTTCGTAAAGATATCAGCTAATTGACGTTCAATGAGTGCATACTCAATCAAAAGATCGCTCTAATTTGCTCTTTGAGAAAGTGGTACCGAATTCATACCTTCCACTTGAGTGTACCCTTGAGCCACTAACCTTGGTTTGTTGTGACTGACTCTTCCATCTTCATGCATTATCTTGAGGTAGTACTCATCATTCAAACCCTCGTGCATCTTAATAGATTCATCCTGCGAAATAAAGCACACAAACCTAGCCATATCTTGATAATTTAATCGAGGTTTGTCCCTTACCTGTCGTGGGTCATTCACACTTCCACTCACATCATTAGCTAGGTAGTTTCGACGAACAGGGGGCTCCGGATCACTTTTCATATCCTCTTCTAGCACTTCAGAATTCTGAGATGAAGTGAGATGTACCTGGTCAAGATCTGAGTGATCACTGACTGGTTCTCGAAGTATATCAGATATCTCGTAAGCTTTCCCTCTACTTTGATGCCATAACTCTATCCTCGATTGATCATCTCAAGTATAACAGTTACTCGGTGTTCGCTTTCCTGTCAACACACACTCATTCAACGAGTTAGTGACTAAACATACATCTTTAATGAAGTGTACCTGAAGTCCAGAGTCACGAAGTTGACTTATGCTAATGAGATTCGCCTTGAGTCCTTCAACTACATTCACATTAGTGAGGGTAGGCAGTCTAGATGAGTCCATCATTCCTTTTCCAATGATCTTTCCTTTTCGTCCATCGCCAAATGTAACATTGTCACCCATGTTGCTTCCTTCAAAAGTAGATAGTCGACTCATGTCACCAGTCATGTGTTGCGAGCATCCACTGTCGAAGTACCACTGACTTTCTCTTGAATTCAGCTCTGATATACAAGCAATATTGCACATGTTGATATCTTTCCTCCTCCAGACTTGTCTCCATCTTGGTGCGAGTGGTACCTGATTTCTCCTCCAGTAGCAGTTTACTCTGATATGTCCTCTTTTGCCACAATGAAAACAACTTCTGTGCTCACGATACTGCTTTCTCGGATGAAGATCAACCTTGATTCTTGGAGTATTTTTTACCGGAACAATATTCTCATCTCCAAGCTTTCCTCCAAAAACAAAGTTTCCTACTTTGTTAATACTTCCTCCAGTGTATCCTAGGCCAGCATGCCCAGAATCAGTTCGCCCAATTCTCAGTAGATGATCAAGCTTTTCTGTACCACTTCCGAGCATCCTTACTTTTTTCATAGTCTCATCCAACTGACTTTGTAGTAAGGTGATCTTTTCTTCTTTTTCTTTCAGCTGCTTCTTTAGATCAATGATAATTGAATCTTTCTCCTTTTGTTCTTTGATCAGCTGTTTCCTCAAGTTAGTGAGTGTTGACTCACTCTGTTTTTGTTCCTTGATCAACTTCATGTTGATATCGTAGAGCTTTGTCATCTCTATGTACAGATCTTCTTCACTAACCTCCTCTTCTTTTTCTTCACGTTCTTCTATGTCATCAAAGAACGCAATAAAATTTGAGCGTTCTTCTCCTTCATCTTCGTCAGATTCAGTTTCTAAATCTTTGTGAGTGAGTGACGATTTTCCTTTTCCAGCAGCACACTCATTCTTCATATGACCATATCCTTTGCACTCATAACATTGAAGATCCTTTAGATTCTTCAACATTGCTTTCCTCTTAGCAATGCTGGGACACTCAGCTTTCCAGTGACCAACTCCCTTGCATTCGAGACACTTTCCAGTGTTTCTTGGCTCAAGTTTTCCAGCGGTCACTGACTTTTTCTTGAAAAACCTGTTGAATTTTTTGACAATCATCGCCATGTCCTCCTCTAGTGATACTTGACCTTTAGTGTCAGTTACCTCTGGGACATGGAACGTCAAATTTTTGTTGGAGGTTACCACTCCGTTTGGCTTATCATACATCTCCAATTCTAACTCATGAGCAGCGAATGCACCAATTGTTTCTTTGAAACTAACAGTATCCACATTGTTCACCATAGTAAATGCCGATTTATGAGAAAGAAACTTTTTAGGTAAACTTACTAGGAGTTTTGCCACGAGTTGTTTGTCTCGATAGGTCTTTCCAAGGACCTCTGCTTCGTTTGCCAGTGCATTCAGCCTTCCATAGAATTCCTTGACACTCTCGTTTTCACCCATTTGAAGCATGTTGAATTGATACTTGATTAGATCTCTCCTTGTGCGCTTGACATTTGAGGTTCCTTCATGAATTAATTCAAGTGAATCCCAGGCTTCTTTTGCTGACTTACACCATTGGATCTGCTTGAATTCGTCTTTATCAACAGTGTTGAAGATGATGGTTATCGCCTTTGAATTCAATGCTGATGCTCTCTTCTCTTGCGTTGTCCATTTAGATATGGGCTTCAGAATTTCCTCCCCATCAACCACGTGAGTTGGAGCACTCCATCCTTCTTCCACCGAACTCCAAGCATCTTCATCAATCCCTTTGATGAGATTCATTGCCTTAACTTTCCAGAAACTGTAATTCTCCGAATCAAGAATCGTGGACGTCCCAAGAGCGTGAAACCCTTTAATCGAGTCCATGTTGTGTCTTCCACACTTGCACCGATATGAGAGGACAAGTTCCTACGATCGGTGACAAACTCTGATACCAATTGAAAAAGTTTGGACCCTCAAAGAGTAAAACGGAAAAACTAACCAGTTCTATTCACTTGAGAAAAAGTCATGTACAACTCACTTTTTGTTAGAGCTACTCAACACCCAGATGAAACTCCCCCTGAGTTTCAACCCACTCTCACAATGAATTCTACCGATTAAAAACCTTACCAAACATAAGCGCTCACCAAAGGAACGAATGTGACACCCGTAACCCGTGTACAGTATACGGGCTGTGCCACATGGACGATATAACGTAATTTAAATAAATAAAAATAATAATAGAGTGATAAAATGCAGAAGCAAATTTTTCCGGAAATACAAAAACATTTTTGATCAAACAGAGTAGCAGCGGAAAATACAAGCGATTAGTATCGCAATAAGTCCCATGTCCGAATATTCATACTACAACCGTACAAAAGTCGAAACGATAAGTCCTTTGATTCAAAATACAAATCCCGTACGTGATGCTGCTTCTCTCGGTTCGTCGTCTGCTGAGGCGCTAGGCGTAATCCTCGTGATCTGAAAAAAAATGTAAACCACGAGGGCTAAGCACAACTGCTTAGTGAGTAGCCCGGGTTGAACCCGGGAATCCCGTTCTCAATGAGAACGGTACAATCGATATTTCCAAATACACATGCAACGAATATATCAACACAATGATCACAACAATAGCAAACACAAACACGCCCGTATGGAATCCACCATAAGGCTTAGCCATATACCCTGGTCAAGTCCATGACCAGGAGCGAATCCACGCCCGTCACCCGCGTGACGTTGGCCATCGCATCACATGCGATCGTGCGCGTCTCCTGCGCCCGTCACTCTCGTGACTACCGATGTCGAGTCCACGACACAACGGAAATACAATCATATCCCTGTGGAGTCCACCACAGGGT
>NW_010962392.1:3879927-3880325 GCF_000463585.1 Tarenaya hassleriana | reverse complement strand
GGCGATGGTTGAGTCCACAACCATCTACAAACACAATCACGCTTAACTCGTACGCACGAGCAAGCTACACACATGGCACACGACGTGCAATATCCCCATGATACAACCACGCATATCACGGTACCCGGTCCCTACCGGAATACCGTTAAATGCCATGCAACTCTACCCGCAAGCAATCACACAACGATCACTCGTAATTTGATTTCACACATCTCACCACGTTACGCAACGTTTTAGTAAAAACTTGTTCCGATTGATCCCAATCGTGAAGCCTCCCTTCCGTTGGTAGTTTGGTTCGTCCGCCGTCTAGTTTGGTCGGTTCCGGGTCGACCCCGCGGGTCGTTTCCTCTTTCCCGGTCGAATCCCGAATTTTCCAAAATTGTTCTCGGAGTCTGGTC
>NW_010962392.1:3777087-3879662 GCF_000463585.1 Tarenaya hassleriana | reverse complement strand
GACCGCGGAACACGTCTGGTCCGGCGGACCAGGATTTGGTCCGGCGGACCAGGCGTATATTTTCCTCGGTCCGCCTTCTCTTCCCGTGGCTCGGCGGACTGCATGTGTTTTCCAGTCCTGGTCCGGAGCTGACCACGCATGGTCCGGCGGACCGGGACTGGAACCTTCTTCTTCCTCGCGTTTTTCTCCGATTTCAGATCGATTTTTCTCACCCGAATCGATTCGGGGTGGCTTCTAAATACCAATTAAACATGCATTTACATCCCTAGACATGTTCTAAGTCTCAAACACGCAAAGAAAATCTCGAATGCACCATTAAACATTGAAAACGAGATTGCACAAATCCAACTCAAGCCACTCACTTGTTCTTGAGCTTAACCGAGCTCGTGTGAGTTCCCCGTGGCTCCACACGACGCGTGAAGCTCCGGGACACGTCTGGGCACGTCCCTCTTGGTTTCTCCGAGCTCCTTTCTCTCTGGTTCGCCTCCACTCTCTCCCTTTTTCTCTCTTTTTCTTCTCCCCAATTTTAGCTCGCCATGGCCAAATGTAGAGGTTGGGAGGGTTTTATGTCGCGGGAGAGAGGTCGCAGGGGCCGACATCCAGGCCCAGGGGCAAGCCTGCAGCGTCCTCCAGGCGTCGGACGGTGGCTGGACGCGTGTGGATGCAATTTCCGACGAGTTCTCGCGTCCCGAAACTCGCAACAGAGCGAGCTGGAAACCTGTCGGATTCCGGTCCGCCGGACCAACTCCTGGTCCGCCGGACCGGAATCTTTTTTTTTTAAATTTTCTTCTTTCCGGTCCGCGCTGTCCAGCTGGGTCCGCCTGGGTTGGTCCGCCGCTGACCACTCCTGGTCCGGCGGACCAACCTCCCTTTTTTTTTTCTTTTCCGTTTCTTCGTTCCTTGTCGATCCTTCCCGCATGTGACGATCCTCGTGCCTTTCCTCGGCATTGTACTATTTATTCTTGGTGATTTCGTGATGTTCCTATTTAATTATTTATATTTAAATAATTAAATATTCCATTCGGGTTTCGGGGTATTACAAATCCTCCCCCCTTAAAATGAATTCGTCCTCGAATTCAGAATCACGGAGTATCATCACCAAAACATATTTCATAACTTCACGTCATCTGAAACTTAAGTCTGTTACAACCCAAACGTCATACATAAGGAGTGCGTACAAGGCTCAAGTGAATAGATGCGGATAACTACGACGCATCTCTGCCTCGGGTTCCCAAGTCATGTCAGAGACCCCTTGGCTTCGCCACAAGACTTTCACGAGTGGTACCTCCTTCGTACGCAACTTCTTGATCTTCCAGTCCACAATCTGCAGCGGCTCGTCGCGGAAGCATGCAGCCTCCGTAAATTCCAACTCCTGGGGCCGTAGCACGTGAGAAGGATCCGCTACATACCTCCGCAGCATCGACACGTGAAACACGTCATGGATGTTCCCCAGCTCCGGTGGCAATCCAAGACGGTATGCAACAGCTCCCACTCTCGCGATCACGGGGTAAGGTCCGATGTAGCGCGGCTTCAGCTTCCCGCCCTGTCCGAACCTCGCATGACCTCGCATTGCCTGTACCCGAAGAAAGGCGTAATCTCCGACATCAAGCTCGAGGTCTCGACGTCGCTGATCGGCATATGACTTCTGTCGGTCCTGCGCCGTCTTCAGATGGGCGCGAATCCTCCGTATCGCCTCCGTGGTTTCCTCCACGATCTCCGGCCCAAATTCGCGACGTTCTCCGATCTCTGTCCAGCACAACGGTGTCTTGCACGGTCTCCCGTACAAGGCCTCATATGGAGACACTCCGATGCTCGTGTGATGGCTGTTGTTGTACGCGAACTCGCACAATGTCAGATACTGGTCCCACGGAGCTCCCCACTCCATAATACAAGCTCGGAGCATGTCCTCCAGAGTCTGTATCGTCCGCTCCGATTGGCCATCTGTCTGAGGGTGGTATGCAGTGTTCATCTTGAGCTTCGTCCCTAGTGCCTCCTGTATCGCCTTCCATAGGCGTGACGTAAATCGGGCGTCCCTGTCCGAGATGATCTCGTTTGGAACCCCATGCAGACGCACGATTTCATCGACGTAAGTCTGCGCCAGTCGCTCGATCGAATATTCCTGCCGGATGGGGAGGAAATGAGCGGATTTGGTTAGTCGGTCCACGACTACCCAAATGGCGTTCTTCTTGCTGGGCGTGAGTGGTAATCCGACCACGAAGTCCATGGCGATCGAATCCCACTTCCACTCAGGTATCTCCAGCGGTTGTAGCTTCCCTCCCGGCATTTGTCGCTCTGCCTTCACTTGCTGGCAAGTGAGGCATCTCGCTACGTAGTCCGCCACATCCCTCTTGACTCTCGGCCAAGTATACCACTGTCGCAGTCCTTGGTACATCTTGCTTGCTCCGGGATGTATCGCTAACCTCGACTGATGTGCCTCCGACAAAATCTCCTGCCTCAGCTCTGGGTCATCGGGCACACATAGTCGGTTCCCCAGTCTCAACGCTCCCTGTTCGTCGATACGATAGCCCTTAAGGCTATATTCCTCGATGTGATCCATGTATCGAGCGAGTAATGGATCACCGCGCTGTCCCCTGACTGCGCGTTCTATCAGAGTCGGCGTCGACTCTTCCACTGTCAACGAGAGATGTCCCAACATCGCAGTCAACTCCGCGGCGTATGCCCGCTAAGTTCTTCTTCCGACTAAGAGCGTCTGCCACTACGTTAGCCTTCCCTGGGTGGTAGGCTATCTCCAGATCGTAATCTGCAATCAGCTCCAGCCATCTTCGCTGTCTCAGGTTCAGATCCTTCTGAGATATCACATAAGTCAAGCTCTTGTGATCCGTGTTGAGCTTAACTTTCTCCCCGTACAGATACGATCTCCAGATCTTCAGCGCGTGAACTACCGCTGCTAGCTCCATATCATGCGTCGGGTAGTTCTCCTCATGTTTCTTTAGCTGCCTCGACGCGTAAGCGATTACGTGCCCCTCCTGCATCAACACACAACCGAGTCCGTGTTTGGACGCGTCGGTGTATACCTCATAGAGCATACCCGGTCGTGGCAGTGCCAGGATCGGAGCTGATGTCAACCTCTGCTTCAACTCTCTAAAGCTCCCCTCACACTCAGTTGTCCAGTCAAACCTGACGTTCTTCCCCGTCAGCTTCGTCAGGGGCCGAGCTATCTTGGCGAATCCCTCAACGAATCGCCGATAATAGCCCGCTAGTCCCAGAAAACTCCTGACTTCCGTCGCAGAAGTTGGAGATTGCCACTCCATGACGGCCTCAATCTTGGCTGGATCGACCTGAATACCCTGGGCTGATACCACATGTCCCAAGAACCCAATCTCCTGTAGCCAAAAGCTACACTTGCTGAACTTAGCGTACAGCCGGTTCTCTCTCAGTCTCCACAATATCTTCCGCAGATGCTCCTCGTGCGTCTGCAGATCCGGTGAGTAGATGAGAAGGTCATCGATGAAGATGATGACAAACTCATCTAGATAGTCCATGAACACGCGGTTCATAAGCTGCATGAAAACCGCAGGCGCGTTCGTGAGCCCGAAAGGCATAACCACAAACTCAAAGTGTCCATATCTCGTTCGAAACGCCGTCTTTTGTATGTCATCCTCCTTGACCCGAATTTGATGATAGCCGGATCGCAGATCGATCTTCGAAAACCATTGGGCTCCCTGTAGCTGGTCAAGCAACTCATCAATCCTCGGTAGTGGATAACGATTCTTGATAGTTACTTGGTTGAGCCCTCGGTAATCGATGCACAACCGCATACTCCCGTCCTTCTTCTTCACGAAGAGTACCGGTGCTCCCCACGGTGAGACGCTAGGGCGAATGAGACCCTGCTCCACCAACTCGTTCAGTTGTTTCTTCAGCTCGGCCATCTCCGTAGGTGCCATCCGATATGGAGCCTTGGAAATCGGCTCGGTACCCGGTAGCACATCTATGCTGAAGTCAACTTCCCGACTCGGTGGTAGCCCTGGCAGATCCTCGGGGAACACGTCAGGGAACTCCCGGGCAACCGGCGTATCCTCTAGTCTCCTCTCCGATTCCTCGGTAGCTGTAATGACTACCAAGAATGCTTCATTGCCCTTCCTAATCATCTTCTCGGCTTTCAGCGCCGAGATGATCGGGTCCGCTGCCGGCGCTCCTCGTCCTCGGAACTCGAACCCTCCGAATTCATCCGCAAACCAGATTGTCCTCTTGGGACAATCAATGTAGGCTTGGTACTTCATCAACCAATCCATGCCCAGAATAACATCAAATCCTCCGATAGGTACCACAATGAGATCTGCGGTTAGTAGACGACCGCAAACCTCAAGGGGTACGCCTCGTAGGACCCCGTGCACTGTCAAGGTGTCTCCCGAAGGTATGCGCACGGTGAAGTCATTCCTTGGCTCGATATCCCTAGTACCGATCACATCCGCTAAGTTCGTACTCACGAAGCTGTGAGTCGCTCCCGTGTCAAACAAGGTATAACAGGGCACCCCGTATAAGAAAAGGGTACCTGCGATAGTCCTCGTTATGTTTGCATTCAAACAATAGTGGGTTGTCCCACACCGGACAACGAAATCACCCAATATAATTAGAGAGGTACCTGCGATCGCCGCAGCCTCCGCTCCTTCTGGACAAGCTTCCTCCTCCTCCTGGATGTCTCGTTCAGCATCAAGAGCATACACTCTCGGTGTGGCTCCAGTCCTCACTGGTGGTCGGGGTGGTCTGCTTGCCTGGCCTGGTGGTCGTGGGGCCCTTGTTGCTGGGGCCGGTGGTCCAGTAGGCCTCGTCGGACAACGGGAGGCAATGTGTCCAGGCTGGTCGCAACGGAAACAGATCACTGGTCCCCTTGCTGCTAGTGGTGGTGGGGCACGATCAACGGGCGCCTTGCCCTTGTTGCGCAGGTCGTTGCTCCGGGCGTTCCTCCCAGATGAACCCGCACCGAAGTACCTCCCAGCGGGGCTCCGCTCCCGGATCTTCCCCTCCTTCTCCTCTTGCTCTCCACGTTCTACCTTCTCTAGCTGGGCAATATACCGACTCAGCGTCGGATACTCCTGGATCTCGATCCTCCTCCGCAGGTAGGGTAGCAATGAACTTCTGGATCTTCGACGACTCGGTGGGCACCAGATGCCCTCCATACCTCAGTAGGCGGGTGAACTCCTCCTCGTACTCGCTGACGGTCATATCTCCTTGCTGCAGCATGAGGAACTCTGCTACCCGGTACTCCCGGTCCTGTTGCTGGAAGTACTTCGTCTCGAATTCCTGTCGGAACTCCTCCCAGGTAAAGCGATGTCCTGCTGGTGCCTCCTGCACCACCTTCGCCCACCAATGTCGAGCTTGACCTGACAGGTGATGGCTCGCAATCAGAGCCCGATATTGGTACGGGCACTGCAGGTACTCCAAGTCCTGAGACATCTGGGTGAGCCACTCCTCTGCAGCTTCCGGTTTCACCGACCCCTCGAATCGCGGGGTATGCATCGCCCGCAACTCCTTGATGATAGGAAGGTATCCCGCCATAGCAGCAGGCATCGGCGACTGGTGTGGTTCCTCCTCCCTCGGTTCCGGGTCTCTTGCCGGGGGTGGTGGTGGGGCGTGAGCAGCCAGGTGCTGCCACACGGTCTCCTGGAATTGACGAAACTCAACCCTCCACCCTTCGTCTCCGGGGTTGGGCGGTGGAGTCTGTTCGGGGACGTCGTCAGCCCTTGCCGCAAGTCTAGCACGTCGTGGCGCCATTTCACTGCACCACATTTAATACAGTTTAGCAACTGACGACCGATTCTGCATCATCGATGTACGGACCTCTACAGGTGAGGATTTTCTTCGGACATGGTTTGAAAACATTTTTCGCAGAAAATCATTGGGTAATGAGCACGATTCCTTCCCGAGGAAAGAACGTGGCTCTGATACCAAAAGTTGTGACACCCGTAACCCGTGTACAGTATACGGGCTGTGCCACATGGACGATATAACGTAATTTATCTGAAAATTGATGTATAGAATTGTGAAAAATACGTGTTAATAAATAGATAAAATTCTTGAAAAAAAAATCATAATGGTTGAATGAAGGTATGTGTAACCTTTTACCTCATTAGATATCAGAATACGGTTTACTCGTACGGTTGTAAACTTCAAACAATCCAGTATTTTGTAGTTATTCAAAAATTGAATTTACCACATTAGTAACTACAAGATGATTATACAAAGTTTACACGGGCATCACAAGAGAAAGCAGAGCGTATATTTACACATTTTCAATCGTATTACGTAAGAAAAAAATAACACGAGGGGGTTTTACTTTTTTGTAGGATATATGTTGGGGTTTTACTTTTAAGGTTTCATGTAAAAAAAAAATAACAGAACAGATTTTACAAACCTATAACATGGAACTACATTCTTAACGGTGTGGAATCCGAATTCTAACTAGCAGATGCTCAATTCTAACCGCATTCTAGCCAACTCATCCGACCGGTTTAGTGATACTTTTCCCTAACACGAGGGAGACAAATCCCGTCTTGATCGTTCTCTTACCCTATCACATAGTTCATAATGTATCTAATCGTGCCTTTTTATAATTGTGTGGTTAGTGCACATAGCTTGATTGCATCAAGGCACACTAATTCATATGTTGGGCATCATTGTCGACCTCATCAAATTTTAGGATTCGTGTTACAAACTATCATATGAGATTTACGTCGAGTAGATTATCACTCATACGTTAATTATATTTTTCTAACTTATTGACATATTTGATATGTTGTAAATTTTGAAAGGTTTAGCTCAAATTCAAAATAAGTAAAAAAAAATCATACCAACGATTTCAAGTAAATTTGAGACGAAGAAGATGTTGATGTTGAAGTTTGTATCGAAGTATTTGAAATATAAATCAATATTTTTTATATATATATTTTTTTTTAAATTGATGATTTTTTTGAGATTTTTCATATAATAATATACTATTAGATTTTGCTTTCAAAGATTATTTGAAAGAGGTACAAGAGAGATTTTTTTTTATTGATCCGAGAAATGTTTACAACTATTGAGTAGGATAATCGAGTGTGGGCTATGGGCCATCATCCAATTGGGCTTTGGGCCATTTGCAAATCCTCCAGAGTTCGGTTTAAATCCAATTGGGGGTTAGGGTTTCATTTTCGCAGTTAAGTCGGAGCTTTTGTTTAATGATGGAAGTTGCAGATCAGAATCATTCCGCCTCAGATTTTGTTCTCCACTTTTCTCTGTCGTCGTTTTCAGATCCAGCAGTTCTCTCTCTTACTGGGAGAGATTGAGATGCGGGTTTGGTCATAGTGTCGGTTCATCCAATCAGATGGTTCGGTGGTCTCGTACCGTTCCATTTTGACGATTGCAGTCAGTAATTTGTTCAATCAGATGCCTTGCGTTGTTGATTTCAGTGAGTCACTGAGTGCAATCGTTCAAAATGAAACTGTACGAAATCGTGATAAGTTGTTTCTGCCGCTGAGGTCAAGAACTGGTTTTGGGGAAAATCATCAAACTCGGTTACGATCCTGAAATTGTGAATGTAATCACATTCATCAGCGGAATCTGTGTGGAAGGTAAGCTTTCCACCGCATCAATCTTCGTTGACGGAATGGTAAAAGATAGAATTCATGTGGCAATCGCTTTAGTTGATCGGATGCTATTGTGAAGGGCATTTGCGAACTAGGGGACTTTGATTTAGCTTTAAATTTGCTCATCTAGATGGAGAAAGGCATGTTGTAATGTATAGTACGATTATCGATTTCCTTTGAAAAGGCTGATGCAGTTAGTAAGATGGATGATCGAGGAGTTGCGCCACCAGATGTTTTTACCCGCAACACTTTGAAAAACGGTTAGTGAGTGATATGATCAAAAGGAGAGTAATTGATGATTTTATTAAAGATGGGAAGTTTTTAGAAGCTACAGAAGATTACGAGCAAACGATACAAATAGGATCAAATATTTGGTTCTACGGCTATCAAGGGATGCTCTCTAGAGGCACTCTGAACGATGTCTTACGTTGTTCCTCTGTTTCATGTCGTCGGAGATTGAGATGTGGGTTTGTAACCAAGAAAGGATCGGGGTTTCGTTCGTGACCGCACTTTATGAAGAGAGATCTAATTAGTTATGGTTGGTTTTAGAGATGTTCCTTGAGGATTCTGTTTGTTGTATGCCGAATCATGGGATGGATGAGCTTATCACTTTGAATGTCCCCTTGTGTTGTTTTCTAACCATACCCAAGTACAGAATATATTTGTACCATCAAATCCAAATCCCAACGAAAGAAAGTATTTGAGTTACAGAAGATATTTGAAAAATCTGGGAATTAGAATCCCCCGTTGATAAATATTGGTTTTTATATGATCCAATAGATCCACGGTCCAAAATCTGGGTAAGATATATTGTCCAGCTGGGTCCGCCTGGGTTGGTCCGCCGCTGACCACTCCTGGTCCGGCGGACCAACCTCTCTTTTTTTTTTATTTTATTTTTTTTTTCTTTTCCGTTTCTTCGTTCCTTCCCGCATGTGACGATCTTCGTGCCTCTCCTCGGCATTGTACTATTTATTCTTGGTGGTTTCGTGATATTCCTATTTAATTATTTATATTTAAATAATTAAATATTCCATTCGGGTTTCGGGGTATTACAACGAAGATTTTTCCATTAGGTCTCCCCCTCAGATCCACGCCCAAACACTCACCAGAGGAAAGAGATTTGCCCAATCGGTCTCTTCCTCAGACACACACTAACTCAAAAGTGAGTTATCACTCACCAACAAAAAGACTCTCTTTTAGTAAAATATGTTTTGCTCTCCGTAAGAACTGATATGCAGTTGCTCTCTCCTTTATATAGGCTCCTCCAGTTCGCCTTAGATCTCAACGAATTGATTTGATAGACTCCTCTTTGATTATCTTTGATTATCTTTATCTCCAAGATCTCATATTTATCTCTTGTTTGACTCTATCTCTTCACCCTTTAACCTTATCTCCAAAATCTTATCTTTATCTCAAATCTCCTCAAATCTTCTTGGCTTTGATTATATCTTCATCTCTTCAAATCAAATCCAAACTTCGTGGCTATATCTCTTCAGATTGCTTTTCCTAAAATCTCTCCAAGTGGTTGTCATTGAGTCCATCTCAATCTGTCTTTGACTTTTACTCCAACTCTCCAGATTTACCTCAAAATATTTCGAGTTGTATCTCGCCGGATTTCTCTCCTGAACCTACATTATCCACTTAACAACCAAAACAACACATGTGCAAATAATTGCACTAACACAAATATTTGATCCTATTTGTATCGTTTGCTCGTAATCTTCTTTAGCTTCTAAAAACTTCCCATCTTTAATAAAATCATCAATTACTCTCCTTTTGATCATATCACTCACTAACCGTTTTATCGAAGTGGTGCGGGTAAAAACATCTGGTGGTGGCGCAGCTCCTCGTTCATCCATCTTACTGAAGAGATCAACTGCTATAAATACATATTTCTTGGAAGAAAATTTTTTTAAAAAAAGGTTATTCGTGCAAAAATGTTTGTGTAATTCTATTTTTCAAATAAATTATGAATTTCTATTCAATATTTACAGCACAGAATTGAAATTGAATAATCCAATGCAACATGATAAAACTAACATTACAGACATTTTTTTAATTTTATCCATCAAATTAGACAAGTGATGAAAACATTATATACAGTGGATAATCAAACGTAATTAATGTCTAAACAATAATATATTTCTTTTTTTTTCTAATGGATATCTCTGTCGCTCAAATATTATAATATATATATATATATATATATATATATAGAAAGAGAGGAAAATCCGAAAATGTATAGATACGGTGCCATCATTAGGAAAAGAGGTCCATAAATCCTTTCTCGAATCTACCTTCACGCATCACATCTGTGTTCAAGCTCATGGTGCATTTATCCGCGGAAAACCCACAGCTTCGCATCTCTCGTATCAGCTCGACAACCTCTGATGTAGAGCCATGTCTCATGTGACCTCGGATCAACTCGTTATACGTATGACCGTCCGGAAAACACTTGGCTTCTTTCATATCTCTAAACAGTCTCCGAGCCTCACCGAGTAAACCTTTTCTACAAAGTCCAGAGATCATTATGGTATATGTCCTAACATTTGGTTCGGCCCCTTTACCGAGAAGAAGCCTTTTGAACAGCTGAAATGCCTCTTCGACCTTCTCATCCACACACAAACCACGGATCATTGTAGTATGAACAACTATATCGAGGTCCATCCCACTATTTTGCATCTCATCGTATAACTCTAGTGCCTCTTCTACTCTCCCGGTTTTGAAAAGACCATCCAGCAAGATGGTGTGAGTGATAAGATCGGGAGAGAGACCGAGAAACTGCATCTCTTGGAAAAGCATTTGGACAGCTTTAAGGTCACCTGCCCGGAAAAACCCTTCGACAAGAGAGTTGTAAGTATAGATATCGGCAACAACTCCTCTTCGAGGCATCTCACTAAGGAGCTTCATGCCCTCGTCCATCCTACCATCCTTGCAATACCCCTTTATGAGAGCATTAAAAGTCACTGTGGTCAGAGGGTATCCAAGGGCAACCATAGACTCAAATATCTCTTTCGCCTCATCAAGGCGTTTCTGAATGCAGAGTCCATCTATCAACGAAGTGTACATGAATGTATCCGGAACCAAACCCATGTGTATCATCTGATCATACAACTCTTTAGCCTCTACAAGCTTCCACTCTTTAACAAAACCACCGAGTAACCTGGTAAAAGTAACAACATTAGGCTTGATCTTCCTTTGGATCATATCATTCAATAAACGGGAGGCATCGTTCAATCTCCCGGAACTACATAGGCCATTTATCAATGTGTTGTAGGTGATGACATTTGGATGAACACCTCGGTCATACATCCTACTGAAAAGGTCAACTGCATCATCTACGAGTCCACCTTTGCATAGACAATCGATGATAGAGCTGTAAAATACGACATGGACGTCATCATGTCTTTCCTCCATCTCGGTGAGCACATCTAAAGCTAGAGCCGAATCTCCTAACTTGCAAATGCCTTTTACGATAGCACCATATGCGACTAGATCGGGTTGAAAGCCGTTCTCTACCATCCAATCAACCACAGCGACTGTCTCATGAATTCTGCCTTGGAGAGAAAGCCCGTTGATGAGGATGTTGAATGTGATCATGTTTGGTTCGCAACCCAGTTTCATGATCTTTCCCAGAATCGAAAATCCCATGGCCACTTGACTTGAACGGCAGAAACAGTTTATCAGAATATTCAAAGTGCAGATATCATGAGGAACCCCGATCATTTCCATCATCTTGCAACGAGAAATCACGACATCGTACCGTCTCATTTCGGCCATTGCACTTAGTAATCTATTGAAATCGACAACGGAAGGGAGGGGGCTAGATCTAGCCATCTGATCGAATACATCAACAGCTTCATCGATATCACTAATACCAAAACCATCCCTCAATCTCTCCCTATAAGAGACAGAACTGCTGAATCTAAGACGAGCGGAGAGATGAGAATGATGGAAACCTGAAGCAGAAGCCAATGCAGCAGAAGCAGCCACTCTGCGAACCACCGTCGACATCTCTGAAGCTGATTCGAACCACAGAACTCAGGAAGGGAGATTTGAGGATTCTGCATTAAAATAGCCCTAAGTTTTCGGCGAGAGGCAGAAACCCTAAGTTTTCGATTAGCCCAAAACCCAAATGCAGGAAAGAGCTCCTATGTTTTTGCTTTCCGAAATATGATTATTAGCGGATAAAAATTGAATTTAAAAAAATGTGGACTTTTTATATAAATTTGAAAAATATTATTATTTTTTAATCCACAATTATTGAAAATGGAAAATAATATCTTTTATTTATATCATTATTATCTTTTGAAATGTTTTTTTTTTATTATCTGAAATCATAAAAAATAGGATTTTTCATTCTAACAAATTAACTTACTTTTTGTGTAGCGCTTATATAAAGTGATAATAAAGATTATAAATAAGTTAGATTCTTCCTCAAAATTTTATGCTCATATTCTAGTGGTTTAAAACAAATTTATATTAAACTAATAAATTAATTAAAAAGTATATATAAAGTGTTAAGTAGTAATTTGGAATATTATTGATAATAACCCATAATTGTATTTAACTAGACACGATTTTAAAAATAAATAAATTAACTGAATCCAAATAAATATTATAAATAATATTATTTTAATTAATAAAAATTGAAATAAAGTAAAAATAAGACCAAATATAAAAATCAATGGATATAATTTTTTATAAACTCTAAATAATTGCATCCAAATTTGCTATGGAAATATAGTACAAATTTAAAATAAACTAATGTACTTGTGTCGTTTTTGTAGAGTAGAGAGAGCTTTGAATCATCTTATTTCACATTTGGAACCGCAGCGATCGGCATCGCCATGCATTGAAACAAAACCAAGACAAAATGGTTATCAATTCCATCACCCCAAATCACAAATCCCATAAAAACACAAAGCAAAGGATCTTGAAGAATTCATATATGTATATGAGAGAGAGAGATGAAACAGAGAGAACAACGGAAGACAGCGCTAGGAGGAAGGAGTAGTGTACCATACAAGCCAATTCAGTAGCAGGCAGCCATTCGAGTTCAACATATACGGTCGGAAGCGCGTAGATGGGACGTCATTTGTCATTGTTTGAGCCACAGGACTTCCATAGGGATAGGAAGAGTGAAACCATCCCTTGCACCACCTCAGATATCCTCTCCAGCTGATCAAGACAAGTGTGTGTGAAATGTTCATCAGAAAACCAAATCACAATCAACTTCTACTTGATTCATATCGAATCTGATCCATTCGACAATTTAGTCATAGAAAAGGAATGCAATGGCTTTATCCAACTTGCATCTCTACGCATTGAACAAACCGTACTTATCAAGCAATGATCATATCGTAAACCATGTAATGAGAGTAAAAGGCGACCAACTCCGACGACTCTAAGTTCAAACGACCACACTCCAAAGCAATCGGATCAAGTATCCTAGTAGGATGTGCTTCCTTCACCATATCCTCCACCTTCACATCTCCTCCATTGACACTTCATCGGTGAAAACAAAGTCGAATCACCTCGACCTAGCCCGGATCCGAACATCGCAGTTTCGATCCGAACTTACCCGAATCTTCTTCCCTTACAGTTTCAAAACGATTTCATTTCTGCCCCGACGAAATCTCCTTCAACACGCCTCCCAACGGATAGCGTATGTATTCTCAGACTCATGGTTGATTAACGGTGCCGTCAAACCAATTGGATATTAACACAACTGAATGGCCCAAAGCCCATATATCAAAGTACAGTTCGTTTAACGGCACCGTTGATCAACCACCGTCTAAAACTTCTGGCTCACATTTCAATCCACCCGTTAAGGTTTGAAATGGTTTTTGGTATTTTTAAAATCTAAAAACAAAAAAAAAATGACAATTGAAATTTTATAGTTTGATTTTTTAAAACCCATTTTAGTGAAATAATTAAATAAAAATCAAAAGCTCAATTCTTTTGGATTTAGAAAACTACAAAATCCAAAAGGTAAAAACCAAAAACTAAAAATAAAAACTATCACTATTTATAGGTTACCTTACAACACTGATAGAAAAATCTAATAGTTCTTAAAAAAAATTAATTAGTTACTTATTTGAGTTTTAAAAAGAATATGGAATTAATAACACTGTAGGGCAGAGCCAATGGGGAGAGAGAGAGTCGATGGAAATCACCATCCATGGAGGCTACTACTCTGTTCCTGCGCCAAAAATGGTTGGAGCAGCTTCCTCTCTTCCATTTCTGATTTGTCTTAAGATCAAAACTCACTTCAACGTTCGATCAGAGATAGCTTCCTCTGTTCATGGTCCATGAAAACGCAACAGCTCTCTTTTGTAACAATCGGGTCCGGGTTTAATGATGTCGGATACTCTGCTCGGAGGCCAATACCGGAACACTGATCTGCCGACGATGTTCTTTATCGGAAGTGGACCCCTGCAAATGCATTCCCATTGCTGTCAGAAACTAATATCCATGCTTTTTTTTTTTTTTGTCTAATACAGAGACTAGGTTTGTTCTAAATCCGATTCTGTTACTCGTTCCTCTTATCAGAAAAATTCCCAAAGAATCGACCACCTTAACGGTAGATGTCGGAACTTAGACAGTTACCAGTTATGAGAATCGAAGCTGTTGTTGCGATTGTCTCCTAGGACAAAGACATAACCTCCGGGGATGAGCTAATACCAAACAGAGAAACAAGGCTTTTAAGCACACCCCTCAAGTATTGGACGGCAAACAAGAAGAAGAGGGAGAGATTCTCACAACTGGTTCCATTTCATAGGCAAGTGGTTCTAAAACAAAATCTTCTTCTCGAACAGTGCCATTTACAGAGAGCTTCCCATCGCGAACCTACATGGCATTGCATCGATCAACGGATAGAAACTGATACGGAAATGTAATATTGTTAGGAGTGTAAACCCAGGTTCCAAAAGGATAAATAAGATCGACCCGAGCGGATGTCAGGGCTTACTTACTTCAACCCAGTCACCTTCCTTTGCAACTATCCTCTTTATGAACACATCAGAAGAACTGTAACCCAATTCCTGCAGATTCAATAGCAGAAACATAAACCCTTTTTTAATTCAACCAACATGAAATACCACAGACAAGAAACCGGATCCGAAACCTACCTGCAAGATGGGAGGAGCCTTGAAGATGACTATATCCGATACCTCTGGCTTCCTGAAAACATAAGAAACCTGACCGGCACCAACATAAACATCATAAGTGCAGAGCTGTAACTAAAGAGTCATTCCTGATAAGACACACCGACAAGGCGACAACTATATCCCAGTTTAATGCAACAGATACATTCCACATATGGCTTATGTAATGACTAGCCACAAGTAACTAGTCATCAGAATTCGTATGATACCATACCAAGCAACAACCTATAAGGCAAAAGAGCAACTAATTTCCACCCTCTCCGGAATCTAGAAACAGAGATAATTCAACATAATTCAGTTCTGAAGACAAACATCTATACAAGACATTCTCCAAACCAAATCATGATCTTTAGACTATAATTACAACATCTACACTAGTCAAAACAGTATGGTTAACTTTAACAACACCAAAGTACAATGATCTAAAACAGAATCAACTGAATCTTTATTGATAGAAATATTAACGCCAAATTTACGTTTCTTACCTTCTCTGCAAGAACTCGATCACCCACATCCAAGGTAGGATGCATAGACGCGGATGGGATCCACTTCGGCTCCGCAAGCGCAGATCGGAAAAGCAGAGTCACAGTCATCGCCGTGAAAGCCGCTTTCGCATCCTCCGAGCAGAAATTCAAAAGCTTGTTGATCCATCCACTCTTCCCACCAAAATCCTTATCATTTAACCCCAAATTCACACTGAACCCTTTGTCGTCGTCACGCGCCGCCGTTCCTCCCCTAAAAACGGTATCACTTTCCGACGAAAACGTCGCCGGATTGTTACACGGAAGCCACCTCGACCCCTGAAGGAACGGGATGATAGAAGAGACCTTGAAACGCGAAATCCCCAAGACGCTCATCCCCGAAGGATCATGAACACTTCCCGTTGAGTTCATGATCGATATCAGACCCATCACAAGCGGCCTCTGGCAATCTTCTCCCCTCGCGATGGTGCTGTACATGGAAGCCGGTCGGAATCGGGACCCAGAACCAGCGACCCACGGGTTGGAACCGGGAGACTTGTGCAGATCCGTCTTCTGGTTGTGTCCGAATGTTCTGGGTTGGACAAAGCACTTGAAGCAAGAGCGTAAGGCGACGGTTCCGACCCGAATCCCGGCGGCGGAAGCAACATTCCGGACTACGTAGCCGGAGAAGGTGAAGGTAACCCTGATCGCCATAATGATGAAGACGGTAAAAGGTAGAGGTAAATCGCTGTGTCGCTGATCAAGAGGGCTTAGGTCCAATGAAGACCTAGAAGAACAAGAACGCCATTTGGTGATTATTCGATAATCGGAAACAGGATCGAAGAATTGAAGGGTTTTTAGTATCTCCGGCGAGATGATCGAAGGCTGATTCGCTGGAGAGATCTGATTCCGGTGACAGACGACCGGAAGAACGCGCGAGCGCGAGAAAGAGTGACCCATGTGTATCATCTGATCATACAACTCTTTAGCCTCTACAAGCTTCCACTCTTTAACAAAACCACCGAGTAACCTGGTAAAAGTAACAACATTAGGCTTGATCTTCCTTTGGATCATATCATTCAATAAACGGGAGGCATCGTTCAATCTCCCGGAACTACATAGGCCATTTATCAATGTGTTGTAGGTGATGACATTTGGATGAACACCTCGGTCATACATCCTACTGAAAAGGTCAACTGCATCATCTACGAGTCCACCTTTGCATAGACAATCGATGATAGAGCTGTAAAATACGACATGGACGTCATCATGTCTTTCCTCCATCTCGGTGAGCACATCTAAAGCTAGAGTGTGAAGAAGACACGTTCAGGAAGAGAGACGTAAAAATGCGGAAGAAAGGAAAAGTTTTGGGTTCTTTAACCGACGCCGATTTATTCGTTTCGAGAACAAGCCTTGCTTGTTTACATTATTCATGAAAATGCCACAGCTTGTTTTCTTTGTCCGTGTATGTATATAATTATTATATATATAACATGTATATATGTATGTGACATATATATATATATATATTTTTTTTTTTATTTGAGCTCGAGAGCCGGAGCATTTTGGGTATGCAGACTAAGGGTGTAAAGGAAGGAGCTATGTTAATCTCAGAAACCTTTAATATCTCAAAACAAATATATATTAGCCCTATCACTTTAGTTTTTTTTTTTGGTAACGGGTGAGTTCATCTAGTACTTTGGTCCAATCTATATCTCCCCAGATACTGGAGCAACCGTTGTCAAACTACGGTCTTTGACCGTAATTAGGCTCCTCTCCAGGTGCGAGGTTCGAACCTAGATGTGAAGTCACGCTAACCATCCGGCCACAAACGCTTGGGTCCTATCAACTTTAGTGCGTTTGAGCTCTTAGAGTAAAAGTAACAAATTGTTGATGGACTGGAGAACATACGAGTAGGTTTCTTATTCGTTTATTTATCACAAGGACAAGGTCCTCTTATTATTACATAATAACGACAAGACAAGAGATACAAACGGCTGTCATGCATACAAAGCATATTATTAATACATGGATCCGGACAATATTATTATCCTTCAATGAACTTGGAGTACCATTTGCCCGAGTCCTTTTGCCTTCTGTCGATAGGATTGGTGAAGTTGACCCAGTTCATGCCGAATCGAATCGTGTAACCATTCCCGAACTCGTAATTGTCCATCGGCGACCACGCGAAGTAACCGGCTACGTTGCATCCCTCCCTACGAAATGCCAACGTACGCGAATGATGAGAAAAAAAAATATCCTTCCCGTATATTGCGTGTCGAACGAATATTATAGAATCAATGGTGTTTTATTAGGACTCACTCGATCGCGCATTTGAGGCACGAAAGATGACTGCAATGGCATTGAATTCTTCCGTCGTCGGCAAGAGCATCGGAAAGGCTTAGATTGCCAAAATCAGAGAATCCTGAGATTATTACACAAATTTGTAAGAAAATATTGTCAATGATTGGAAAATAAGAGGAGAAGAGGGAGAGATAACACACGCTCTCACCATTTTCTGTGATGTAAGTGAGTGGGTTATGGTATTTATCCTTCAAGTGGTTTAGGATTTGACGGAATCCGGGTGGATAGTACACAAAGCTTGCGGCCTGTGGATGAACAGATTTGGGTTCGATCAGGCATGAAAAACGGTTTATGGATATAGGAGTTTATACGACGCATAATGACGTGGCATTTACCTGTACTCCAATGGGAACTCCATCACGATTATCTACAGATATAATGAAAGTTACAAGTTTTTCAGGTTAGCATATAGATGAAGAATATGTATGAAGACTTGGATGTGTGATAATATCAACATACCGCTGAGAGTAACTCGTCGATCCGTCGAGACATCGGGTTGTGCTGGAGAAGGAGGCGGTGCGTCCGCTGCATACTGTGTCAAGTAATAGTTCAAGGCAAGAAAATCGAGGGATCCATTAACCAGCTTGGACTCTGCAGGCGAGAATTTCGGCAGCCTGTCTCCTACAAGCGTTTTCATGATTTCCGGATAATCTCCAAACACCAACGGATCCAAGAACCTATATGCATGGAGCGTAGGATTAGGACACATTTTTTTATTGATGTTACTGTATATTGTATGTTGAAAAATCATTCGTATATATACCATCCGAAAATGAAATCAAATGCCCGGCTAGAAGCTCTTTTATCTGCATCGCTGGAATCATTCAAAGGGACGAACCATCTACCGATGAGGGCAGTTCCAATCTTGCCGCCTTGAGATTTCTGCGCCAAAAAGTTTGGATTTGAGACAAGACACATTTGATGTTTCAATGTTAAATCGTACGAGGAAGGAATAATCATGAAGGACCTGGTATCGTTGTCGGTAGAGAGCGACGGTTTCGGCATGAGCAAGGAGTTGGTGATGGGCGACGATATATGGTTCGGTTCCTGAATATCCACCGAACTCGCATCCTGTGCATCGACCCGGTGGATAGGACCCGTCCCCATACCCTTTGGTTGCCACAGAAAAAGGCTGATTCAATGTGATCCAAAACTTAACCCTATCCCCAAATCTTTGGAACAGGAGCTCCGAGTAGTCCTTGAAATCCTCCCTACAAGGGCAGACGAATTGATGTTAAAATCAAACAGATGGTAAGCTTCTTAATTATGTCGTGGGAAGGAATTATACACTTACACTATCCGTCGGTTCAAGAAACCTCCGTACTCGTCTTCAAGAGTTTGGGGAACATCCCAATGGAATATTGTCACGAATGGCTCTATGCCTGTGTGCGTACATACATCATTCATTATAAACGAGAGGAAATATACATATATATAGACACCCGTATGCATATATATATGTATAGAGAGAGAGAGAGAGAGAGAGATTCAAATTGAAATCTCACCGTTGGCTTTCAATGCATTGATAAGATTGTTGTAGTACGTGATCCCGTTCTCGTCAACTCCTCCGATTAGTCTCCCCTCTAATTACATATATATATATATATAGAGTCCGTCAACATAATAAATGTTTCCAACCAAATGTCATGTATGTGTCTATATCCCTTACTCGGTAGAACTCTTGACCAGGCGATTGAGAATCGATAAGCTTGGACATTCAATCTCTTCAGGAGCTTAACGTCTTCCTGCATACATACATACGTACATACATACATACATACATACATACATACATTTATTTGTGAATCAAACGTCCGAGAAAGAAAAACAGTCGACTGTCCACATACCATATAGAGATCATATGAATCACATGCCACATCTCCACTGCTACGATCCTTAACTTTTTCTGTAACAAGAATACATTATTATACAATATTTTTTATTATAAATAAATCTGGTGTTGTTATAAGGAAAAGGACCTGGATATCTGTGAGTAAAATAATCCCACCCATTGAGAGCTCTATATGCGGCACCTTCAATCTATATAGAATAATATATCAAGTTAGATTCAAAATACATTTAGGATATGTTATCCTTATAATATAAGATATATATACCTGATATGCTGAGGTGGATGCACCGAAGATGAAATTTTTTCGAAAATCAGTCCGGTTAAAAGAAAGTGTGTCATCACAGTTGAAGGGTGGTTTAGCTTCACAGGCCGGTCTGCAAACGGTTTGGCTGGTTATACCCAGCAACTGCGAGAGGAGGATGAGGATGGCGGCTAGACATGATGAAATGTTGTGAATACCCATGATTTAGAATTTTGAGTTTTTTTTTTTTTTGTATATGTATTTGCTGCTGCTTAGGGTTGATGGCTGATGATGAGTCTTTAGGGCTTTATATAGGGTTTGAGAGTGCATGGGAATAGGGTTTTAAGCAACTTGTTACGTACATTCCCATGCATCTGCTCCAACTCCATTCCAGGTGGATCTTAATTTAATATCATTCATTTACACACATAATTACGACAATTATGTTATACTCCTTCCCTTTTGGCTTGCTCGTTATAGTTTTCATGGCTGGAACTTGGATCTTATAGATGTTTTATATCGTTACGTTGTATTAGTTTATGTTTCCATTTCACATAAATTCAAAAAAAAATACACATAAGTTATAAATGCTTCATCTTCGAGTAACTTAAACTATAAGTTAAATGAGAACAACAGCGCAAGTTACATAAAACCAAGGAAACAATGTTTGGAAACAAAGATAGTCGTGTTGTATATCTATATATATATATTATTTATAAGGATAATTTATTTGGACGTGATCAGCTGACAAATAATCATCAATACGGAAATAATAAGCTAAATACTGTTTATGAAATTTACAGTTAAAACAAATTACGAAGCAGGAGAAAAAAAAAACCCAAATTACCAAAGAATAAATTTTTTTTTTTTGCTAAACCAAACTTACCCTCTTGATACGATAGAAAATTCCAAAATGACGAAGAATCGAGTTGTCTCTCTTTTTTTTTTTTTGTTAATTGTAAATTTTATATATGTAGAATATAGTTGTAATCGTATCTAGTTCTCACGAATAAATCCGACAGAAATTAAGAGAAGCAGGATGTTACAACCAGGCAAAATAAACGAGTTGTCTTGATCCTTAAAAAAGGATGGGTTTTTTCTTTTAAACTCCAATAATTTATTTTTTCCAGAAAAAAAATGAATTTGTATCTCCATTTCTGCAAATATCGTCCGTATGTTGCAAGTGGAAATGTGAATTGTTAACCAAACATTATACCACCCTACATGAACCGAAATCAAATTAACTTCAAACTTCTATGTAATCCAAACTAAAAAATGTTTTTGTTGTAGAAAATATGTCTTTGTATAGTGAAATGTGATATCAAACCGGAAAAGGAAACCGAACAAAACAAAACCGAATTCATTCAAGTCTCGTTTCGAGAATTGGCATCTTCCCTAGTAAATAGAAAGAAAAGGAAAATGTTGTTTCTCTATAGCATTAGTTTCTTTAAACGTTGGGAGTTTTTATTAATCTATGTTTATTAATCTATTTTAATCTCGCTCTGAGCAAAGCTGAATTAAGGGATCAGAATTGTTTATCTCGTACGTGGTTATGTTGTATTCATAACTTAATGTCAAAACAAATATTAGCCCTATCACTTTAGTTGCGTTTGAGCTCTTAAGAGTAAAAGTAACAAATTGTTGATGGATTGGAGAACATACGAGTAGGTTTCTTATTTGTTTATGTATTACAAGGACAAGGTCCTCTTATTATTACATAACCACAAGACAAGAGATACAAACGGCTGTCATGCATACAAATCGTATTATTAATACATGGATCCGGACAATATTATTATCCTTTGATGAACTTGGAGTACCATTTGCCCGAGTCCTTTTGCCTTCTGTCGATAGGATTGGTGAAGTTGACCCAGTTCATACCGAATCGAAGCGTGTAACCATTCCCGAACTCGTAATTGTCCATCGACGACCACGCAAAGTAACCGGCTACGTTGCATCCCTCCCTACGACATAGGAATGTACGAAAACGATGAGAGAAAAAAAGATCCTTCTCATATTAGAGAATCAATTGTGTTTTAAGAACTCACTCGATCGCGCATTTGAGGCACGAAAGATGACTGCAATGGCATTGGATTCTTCCGTCATCGGCAAGAGTATCGGAAAGGCTTAGATTGCCAATGTCGGAGAATCCTGAGATTATTACACAAATTTTTTAAGGAACAAAATTGTCAATGATTGGAAAGTAAGAGAAGAAGAAGAATAAGAAGAGGAGATAATACACGCTCTCACCGTTTTCTGTGATGTAAGTGGGTGGGTTACGGTATTTATCCTTCACGTAATTTAGGATTTGACGGAATCCGGGTGGATAATACACAAAGCTTGCGGCCTGTGGATGAAGAGATTTGGATTCGATCAGCATTAAAAACGGTTTATCGACATAGTGAGTTAATACGGAGCATAACGACATGGCATTTACCGGCACTCCAATGGGAACTCCATCACGATAATCTACAGTTGTGATAAAAGTTAAAAGTTTTTCAAGTTAGCATATGCATGCGAACTATACATGAGGACTTCGAATGTGTAATAATATCAACATACGTACAACTGAGATTAACTCGTGGATCGGTCAAGGCATCGGGTTGTGTTGGAGAAGGAGGCGGTGCGTCGGTCGCGTACTGTGTCACGTAATAGTTCAAGCCAAGAAAATCGAGGGATCCATTAACCAGCTTGGACTCTGCAGGTGAGAATTTCGGTAACCTGTCTCCAACAAGTGTTTTCATGATTTTCGGATAATCTCCAAAGACCAACGGATCCAAGAACCTACATGCATGGAGCGTAGGATTAGGACACATTTCTATTGATGTTTGTAGAGGGAATGAGAGAGGTTACTATATATTGTTTGTCCAAATATCGTGTATGTATATATATACACATACCATCCGACGATGAAATCAAATGCCCGGCGAGAAGCTCTTTTATCCGCATCGCTAGAATCATTCAAAGGGACGAACCATCTGCCGATGAGGGTGGTTCCAATCTTGCCCCCTTGAGATTTCTGCACCAAGAAGGCACATTTTGGTGTTTGAATGTTAAATGTGTACGAGGAAGGAATAACGATGATGATGATGTGTACTAAGGACCTGGTAACGTCCTCGGTAGAGAGCGACGGCTTCGGCATGAGCAAGGAGTTGGTGATGGGCAACGATATATGGTTCGGTTCCTGAATCTCCGCCGAATTCGCATCCTGTGCATCGACCCGGTGGATAGGACCCGTCCCCATACCCTTTGGTTGCAAGAGAATAAGGCTGATTCAATGTTATCCAAAACTTAACCCTATCCCCAAATCTTTGGAACAGGAGCTCCGAGTAGTCCTTGAAATCCTCTCTACAAGGGCAGACGAATTGATGTTAAAATCAAACAGTTAGTAAGCTTCATAATTATGTCATGGGAAGGAATTATGCACTTACACTATCCGTCGGCTCAGGAAACCTCCGTACTCGTCTTCAAGAGTTTGGGGAACATCCCAATGGAATATTGTCACGAATGGTTCTATGCCTGTGTACGTACGTATATCATTCATTATAAACGAGAGGAAATATACATATATATACACACCCATATGCATATATATATGTATAGAGAGAGAGAGATTCAAATTGAAACTCACCGTTGGCTTTCAATGCATTGATAAGATTGTTGTAGTACGTGATCCCGTTCTCGTCAACTCCTCCGATTAGTCTCCCCTCTAATTACATATATATATATATATATATATATATAGAGTCCGTCAACATAATAAATGTTTCCAACCAAATGTCATGTATGTGTCTATATCCCTTACTCGGTAGAACTCTTGACCAGGCGATTGAGAATCTATAAGCTTGGACATTCAATCTCTTCAGGAGCTTAACGTCTTCCTGCATATATACATACATACATACATACATATATTTGTGAATCAAACGTCCAAGAATGAAAAACAGTTGACTGTTCACGTACCATATACAGATCATATGAATCACATGCAACATCTCCATTGCTACGATCCGGAACTTTTTCTGTAACAACAGTACATTGTTACATAAAATTTTTTTACATAAAACTAAATTTGGTATTGTTTTAAGGAAGGAAAAGGACCTGGATATCTGTGAGTAAAATAATCCCACCCGTTGAACGCTCTATATGCAGCACCTTCAATCTAATAGAATAAGACATCAAGTTAGATGCAAAATACATTTAGAATATGTTATCCCATATAAGATAAGGTAAGATATATATACCTGATATGCTGAAGTGGATGCACCGAAGGTGAAATTTTTTCGAAAATCAGTTCGGTTAAATGAAAGTGTGTCATCACAGTTGAAAGGTGGTTTAGCTTCACAGGCCGGTCGGCAAACCGTTTGGCTGGTCGTACCCAGCAACTGCGAGAGGAGGATGAGGATGGCGGCTAAACATGATGCAATGTTATGAATACCCATGATTTAGAATCTAGAGTTTTTTTCTTTTTGTATATATCTTTGCTGCTGCTTAGGGTTGATGGCTGATGATGAGCCTTTAGGGCTTTATATAGGGTTTGAGAGTGCATGGGAATGGGGTTTTAAGCAACTTGTTACGTAACATTCCCATGCATCTGCCCCAACTCCATTCCAGTTGGATCTTGATTTAATATCATTCATTTTACACACATAATTACGACAATTATGTTACACGCTTCCCCTTGGCTTCCTCGTTATAGCTTTCATGGCTGGAACTTATGGATCCGACAGATGTTTTATATCGTTACGTTGTATTAGTTTATGTTTCCATTTCACATAAATTCGGATAACACCAACATAATACACACAAGTTATATACATTCATATATGCTTCATCTTCGAGTATAAGTTAAAACGACCGCGCAAGTTACATTATATATATATATATATATATGTTTGGAAACAAAGATAGTCATGTTTGTATATATCTTATTTTGAAGGATAACTTATGTGGATTTGATCAGCTGACAAATAATCATCAATACGGAAATAATACTCGTCGTTTGGCATCAGCACATAGAAGAAGTAAAAAAAAACCCAAATAACCGACCGAACATAACCAAAGAATAAATAATGTTATGCTAAACCGAACTTACCCACTTGATATGATAATAAAACCGGAAATATGCATTTGTACAGTGAGATGTGATATCAAACCGGAAAAAGAAACCGAACAACATAAAACCGAATTCATTCAAGTCTCATTTCGAGAAAGGACATGTGAACCCATATTTGGAGGTTGGAGTTTATGAATTGATCAGCATAGGTTAAAAAAGATTTTTAAAGTTTACTCGTTGTTAGCCATTGAAATGGTAAGTGATCACCAATCAAAGACAATGGCCTAACTCATAATTTGGAAAAATAAATAAGATATATTATAAATGAACTGTAAATTCCAAATTTGAGTCATGATTATGGGTTAAAGTTATAGTTCTGTTGTAAGATTGAATCGAGATAAAACCAAAAATAAATAACTCTTTTCAAATCGAACAAAATTTTAAAAAATGTGTACATAATTTTTCTAAAATTAAATTAAAAACTGAATATAAAAAGGTATAAAAATATTAAATAAAAATGAAGATCTTTTATAACATCAATATTAAAATTAAATTTGAACCAAATTTGAAAAAAGTATGAACCAAAAAGTCGGATATAAAAGCCGAAAATTTATTGTTTTTACAAAATTTAAAAGCAAACCTAAACATAATGGAAAGACGAAATGTACATATGTAACCGAGACTATAGTTTTTAGCAAACACATGTTTATGTCAAATAATTTTTATTTTTATATTTTAACGTGAGCCAGGTTCCAATAAACTGCTAGTCCCGTAGAAAACCGGGTCGTATTAACATTTTTGTCTACGGTTTATATAAAAGTCATATCTTATCACTTAAATTTGGGTAGTTTAACTGATGAAATGAGGGCACAAAATGTTTGTCTCTTCTCGAGTTCAAACCTCAAGTTTAAAGAAGGAACGTATAATTCAAATCACATGGTTTATCCTCTCATAAAAAATTTTAGTCGCGACATTCAAAATATTTAATGTTGCCAGATAAAAAAATCTAGGAAAATAAGTAAAAATGAAATCCATCATTATATTTATATATATACTATAGAATGAAAATTTTGAATGATTATGGTACAAAAGATATTAATATATGTGACGAATATAAAATGTTCTATTGTTGTAGGGAGGAACCTAGAGAAGTCGCAACACACATGCTATAAAGGCAATGATTTGAGAAGCCAAATTGGGCCATGGCATTATAGGTGTAATTATTTACAAAGATAAAATTGTTGGGTGGTTGAGCTTGAGAATTATAAACACGAGCTTAGGATTATAGAAAAATATTAAAAAAAATTAAATTTTGCAGTTCCCCATTATAACCATCACCGAAATCTCATGATGACACTAAACTTGACTATTGGTAGGTCAATGACACCCACTACCTACATATGTTTATTTACATGATTTTTGTTAAGTATTTAAATAGTATACGTATAACCACCATTATGCAATTTTTCTATTATATTTTTATGATTTATGTTGATATTTAGAATTTTGGTCCAAACGTATAACCTAAAACAATTATTTCCGTGGAACCAATTCAACTAGAAAAGTGTATTGATTAAAAAAGACAATTACAATGCGGTAAAATTAAAAAAATGTAAAATAAATGGACGAATCTGAAAATTTACTATGAGAAATGTGGAAATAAATAAATAAATAAACTAGAAATGTATGATTGAGCAAAGGGCATGGAGCAATTTCAGGGAGTAACTCTGATTTGTTGACGGAATGACCAATTTCATGATTCCTTTCTTTGTCCTAATTTCATAATTTTGTTTGACTTTATTTTGGACAGGAATTCTTCAGTTTATATTATTCTGTTTCCCAAACTAATATTCTATTTTTTTATATAAAAAAAAATTCACAGCCGCAAATTTGGGTATGGAAATAGAATTTTTTTTGGTGATTAATATTTGTGTTGGTCTACATGTAATGTAATGATAAAAGAATGGTAAATTTGCAAGTTGTTATTTCAATTATATATATATATATATATAGTCTTTTGGACCTCACTTATCAAATCTCATTACTAACATTTTCAAAGAAAAAATAGCTAATCTTATTTCTATTAAAAATCGATCTAACATCATGGGTAAACTTTAAAAAAAAAATTAATATTTCATTCACTATTTTTACTTTAATTATTCAATTTATTATATTCTATTAACTGATATTTTAATACTTGGAACATCTCAAATAAAAATCGATGACGAATACTACCAAAATTTCACATATATATTAACTAAACTTTAGCATTTAGTTGAATGTATTTTTAAGTTTGTCCCGTAAAAATTCGCGCTCTAATAATTTATTATCATAAAAGCATCTATGATCTAGATAAATGCTATAAATCTTTAATTTGAAGGAATTAACAATATACTATTCGATAATGATATTAATAGACAATTTAAATCACATTAAATAGCTATTGTATCGTTAACAAATTTAAAATCCTCATTTTGCATCTGTTATCACTCTCAAACCAAAGTTATATATATGGATTTTTTTTTTCTGGTCGTTTTGGAACTTATTCCCTGAAGAGGAAAATTTATAATATAAATATTAAAAATCGTTTGTTGGTCATGGATTTGATTCCAAATTTCAGCATTCCGAATTGTATTTTTAAAATTATATACAAACATCTATATGCACTATAATTCTTAAAAATCTTAGAAACAATAGAAATTTACCTGACGTTTATAAAATATAAACATAGATCGGACAACGTACATCTACACAATAATTAACACTAATTTCACCAAAAAAAATTAATCAACACTTAATTAATGTTATTTCACGAAGAACTCGTGACTGCTTGGAAAACGTTGTCAAAGAGATCCTCTCTTCACCAAATCTATATACACTTTATGTTTTTTTCTTTTGCGCTTTTGTGTTCACGGGAGACATTAGACATACACTGAACTCTTTCCTGTAATACATACAATTTCGATTATGTTCGAGTTGAGTTATTTTTGTGTTTATGAATTTTGTTTTTGACAAATTATATCTATTTCATTTTTGTTTTTGTGGAGTTTCAGTTCGAATTGGATTTTTTTTTTGGTTTAAAAAATTGCCCAATTTCTATTATGAAACGAAAAAATTTGGAAAATCATTATTTACTATTACAATATCAATTTAATAGTATTTATGGAGAAAAAGACAAAAAGATATAGGAAGTAGTTTGTTCAGTGTGAGCTTCTTGAATTTCAGATTTTGGTATTGTTAGTTTTAACCAAAACATCAATAATAATAATAATAATGATGATGATGACGGAAGAAACAAAGCTTTTTTTTTTGTTCATTGTTTTCTTGTTTCAGACCGATATGTTCATAGCAGACAGGATTTACAGACCACCATGGTTGTAATTTCAAAGAAAAAAAAGACACAACACACTAACTAAAACAAAAAAACTTCTAACAAAGTTCCGTAACCGCCATTTTTTTTCCCTATGTGCTCTTTGTTTTTTTTTCCTTTCTCCTTCCCTATTCTATATCCCAACACAAAACAAACAGAACGAAAAAAAAAACAAAGAAAAAAACAGAGACACGATGTGACAGAGCAAGAAGACAAAGACAAAACAGAGATACCCAGAAACCAACAAAATAAATTAAAATTTTAAAAAAAAACTAAGAGAGAGAAAAAAAACGGTTCCACAGTTTTTTTTTCACTTGACATTGTTGCCTTGCATGGAGATCTCAAGACCAGGCCACACAAAACTGTCCGTACCGTTACCTTCCATCTCATCCACGTGCCACGTGTCACCACCAACCGTCGCCGGAGCCACCGCCTCTCCTCCGCCACCGCAGAAATAACCCGAATACCCAAAACCCATTTCGTCAAACCCGTATCCACTCAATAGCGACGCGAAGCTTCCATACCCAGAGACCAAGTCCCCTTCCTTTACCTCCTCCACCATGTCGCCAGTTCTGGGTCCGACTCGGGGTCCGGGTTCGTGGGTCGTCGTGGTTTTTGTCGGAGACGAGGAAAGACAGGACGAGGAGGTTGCGTTCGCGTTTGCGTTTGCGGAGGAGCGAGCGCGTTTGGTTGCGGCTGCGGTGGAGGAGCATTTGCGCGAGCCACCACCGACGGGAACGTCGCGGAGGGTGCCACCGTGGGTCCAGTAACGGCGACAAGATTTGCAGAAATGGCGAGGTTGAGAGAGGTTGTAGTTATTGTAGTAGCAGAACTTTGTGTTCGCGGAGTTACAGCGAGGACACGGTAATGGCTCCGACAGCTTCGGCGGCGGAAACGCCGCCGTCGATGGCTGAACCCGACCGGGTTGTCGGGTCTCGTGACCCGGTTCGAACGACGAAGGCATTTAATTTGTGGGTTCGGAGAAAGAGACAAAACAGAGAGAGAGAGAGAGAGAGAGAGAGAATGGCATAGAAGGATAGGGATGTTTTGGGAGTGGTGAGGTGGTCTTTATATATTCTTTTTAACTGACATCGCTCTCTCTCTCTCTAATTTTTTTTCAAAATTTTCGGGGCTTTTCGGGTTAATTATGTAATTTAAGTTTAATATCGAAATGATTAAGAGACTAACAAAAATCATGTCACATATGTTTTTATATGTGATGTACTTTCCCTATCGCCTACCAGTGTAGGAGTTTGATTAAATTTAATGAGTTTAGTCTTTTCACAAATTACTAATTTGTAATTTCAACATTAAATGAATATTTATTAACAAATGCATGTGTTTTTTGCGCATTTGGAACTATTGTATTTTAGAAAAGTAAGCGTGCCATTAGCTGCAACGTTTTTATAATGTTAATGTGTTGAATGCAATGCAAATAAGGAGACCGAAACAAAAAATTTATAATTATACGTGGAGTGTAACAACCAGAGGTCATTCCAGAATGATAGAGTTATTCCCACACACCAACATGAAACCTTTTAGTGTGTTTTGTCCTCACTTACACACATCCCGGAAAATACTTTTCAAGAGGTCACTCATCTTAAGACTACTCCAAGTCCACCACGTTTAATTTTGGAGTTCTCTCGAGATGGGTAACCGAAAAGGTAGATGCATATTGTTGTTATGAGTAGCTCAATTAATTTCTTTAAGTTATCTTAGACTGTGTAGTCTCGTATCTACACAGTCTTCGGATCCCTCTCATTCCGGTGCGTTCGATTCATCCTTATATCCTGATCCAGAAGCCCGTCAGGAGTCGTCCATTGTCCATGCATTTCGCACCCACTCCCCTTTCTACGGTATCCTGGTTATCACATGTTTCAGATATTTTAATACGGTCAAGAGTAAAGAGAATTAGAAATATGTATAGAGACTAGAGAGTAGATAAATCATATGGTTTTGGGGAAAAAAATCACGTTAGATCAATTTTCATTTTTTTTATTAAAAATAGACAAAAAATTTACATGTGTTACATCATTAAGGATAAGGATAGAAGAATTCATCCGTAAATTTAATATATAATATTGAGTTGATTTGAGAAATATATAAAGTATTATATTTTTAAAGAGGGAAGACAGATAAATGTAAATTTTAATCATCCAATAATTTAAACAAAATTTTGTCTAAAAATATTGCAAAAACTTTTAATATTTATAAAATATTCATCTAAACTTTTAACAGTCACCTATTCAATTAAATATAATTTTAAAAAATATCCAAAAAATCGCGTGACATGGACCGACAAGCATGATAGAAAATGTTGGACATCGTGGATAGTTATCGTTGGTCGACGATATTTCCACCATCTATTTTATTTCAAATTTAACGCATATATACACACATAAATTTATCATAATCGATATAAAACTTACTTATGTTACTTATTAATCATTGATACAATATATACACATATAGATATAAATTTAATTTGTCTTAATCTGTTTTTAAAATTTAAAATAAAAAATAATTGATCTACCCACTTTCTATATAAGTGGAATCACTAATCCCATAACCACCATAACCCTGTCGCCAGGAAAAAAAAAGTATAATACTAATAATGGATTATGGATATATAATTAATAAGTCCTCAGAATTTCTCGTAAGCGCAAGAGAAAACGACCACGGTAAATATGTATTAAGCTAAAACGGTTAAGGTAATTGATTCCTAAAGCAACTGAAAACGCACCGAACGGTAAACGCCGCGTTTGCGTTTTACGGACAATGCAAAAGAATTAGAGGATGTGCGGGGTGAGTGAACTGGAGATTGCACGCACGCGTTTTGGCCTCTCATCCTTTTCCTGGGAACTGACTACGTTGACCGTTCAGTTGACCTGTTGACTGCATTTTGACCTGGTAGGAGGAACAGTACTGTGTCCACGTGGCATAAAACCATTGGTTTCTACTCTAAAAGGACAAGCACGCCTATCACTGGAGCCACAGTAGGAACTCAGTCTAAACTGTCAACACCCGAGTTGGTTAGGGTTTACACAATTCCATTATATTTTTGGATTTGATTTTTTTTTTTTTGTAAAATAATATTACTGGTTTTTATAATTTTTAATTTGGTTTGGATTAAATTTTCAATAAAAATATCTTGTTTTTTAAAATTCTTTTAATTTTGTTTTTAGATTATCATTATAATCCGTTCATTCGTGATCATTTAATTTGATTTTATAAAAAGTATACTGAATTGATTTTTTTTAAATTAAATTCGATTTAGATATAATTATATGTTATGTAATTCGATTTGTATAAAAAAAAACATACTGAATTGATTTTTTAAAAATTAAACGTCTTTAAATTACATACATGACCAAAGGAACTTACATTGTCTTATTGCAGAGCAAAAAAGAAGAAGATCCATTCGTTAAGGAAACCTTGGATGGAGAATGGCCTTGAGAGGAAAAAGCTTCTGAGAGGTCAAGCCAAATGTGTCGACGTTCTCTTCCTCGCCATCAACGAGCTTCCACTGAAATTCTTGAACCAACCTTCCAATGGCGACGCATGAAATGAGCGACGCCTGAAGAGCACCTGCACATACCCTTTTCCCCGATCCGAACGCCATCGTCTTGAAAAGATCAGACGTATCGTATTTCTCGTCCAGGAACCTCTCGGGTTTCCACTCCTCCGGATTCTCCCATCGGTTCTTATCCCTATTGCATCCGTAAATGTTTACAGCAATCTGAAATAAAGGGTCGATGTCGAGATTCACATGTACATAAACCGAACTCCAAAGCGAAAATAATGAGACACTATGAAGATTGCTTGGATTTTGTCGGTAAAATTTCCGCCTTTTTTCGAGAAGTAGTAGTACCTCACTTCCAGCGGGTATATGATAGCCGCCGATTTGGGTGTCCTCGTGGACATAGCGGAGGGGGACGAGAGGAGCCGGGCTGTATTTCCGGAGGGTTTCGTGGAAGATACCGTTGAGATAAGGAAGTTGAGGTAATCTCTCTTCTTTGATCTTCTCTCCTCCGCACACACTTCGGATTTCTTCGTATAGATTTTCCTGATAACCGAAACACATTGAGGGAACATGATCATAGAATACAAAATACAATACAGGGTAGGGGTGGGTATGATTTCTCTAAAACCGAAATCGAAATGAAACCTGAACCGAATACAAAACTAACCGAGAAAACAAAAATTTCTTTGAAAAATGAGTATTTTTTATCAATAAAATCGATCTGAATCGGAATCAAACAGAAAATGACACGAACTGAGTTCAATATAAAAACGAATGGTTTCGAACATGAAATAACCAAACCGAATCCGAAGCCAAACCAAAATGGACACATAGAGAGCGATTATATACGATTTCAAGAAAGCTACCTGGAGATTTTGTTGTTTAGCGAGTTCATACAACGCCCACTCTGTTGTGACCAAAGTTGTGTCGGATGTCTCGATGATTGTCTCCCAAACTAAGATGGCAATTTGCTCCATCTTAAGTGCCTTGGCTTCGGACAGCAAGAAGCTGAGGTAACTACCTTCTTCCTGTTTGGATCACCGCAAAGCTATGGAGATCAGAAGAAACTAAACAAAACAGAGTTTTCAGATCTATGTTCACAAAAAAAAAAAAAAAAAAAAAAAAAAAAAATTCAAAAAAAAAAAAAAAAAAAAAAAAAAAACTGGAGTGCCTTGTGCGAATCTTTCCGCTTCAGTTGATCTTGAATCAGGGCTTTCATTACAGCAAGCCTGCGGAAATGCTTTTGCTGGATTCTCGTTTCGAATTTCTTATTCGGGATCCATCTCAGATACGGGAAAAAGTCTCTCCAATCGACATCAATCGCGCCTTCCATCATGTCATGAACTAGAATCTTGAAAATCTCTTGTTTTGTGAAAGTCTTTCCGAGCTCCTCGACGTAAACTGATTCCACATCCTCTCCTAACGCCTTCAAAAAGCTCGTTTTTTACGCGGATCGTTAGATAATTACAAATAAGAGAACATAAATCGCGTTTCTGCATGTTTTCCCGAGTTCGAAAACACTCACTTGTTTCATGGCTAAGCCGAAAAGTTCATACTCGAATATTTCCCTGAAGTTCACAGGTTCTTCAGGATGGTCCTTCACATATGTGTGCAACTTGGAAGTCACATTTTCAATGAGCGCATCTCTATAGTATCGTTTTCGTTTCTGAAAATTATCGCGAGAAATAGAAAAACCGGTTAATATATCATCAAACTATATCAAGGAGGGGCTGTAAAAAAGGGCAGAACAACGGAAATGCTTATTACAATAACCTGTGCATTTGCACCCAAGAGGCCATTCAAGAGATACTTCTTGACCATTTTGTGGAAATCGTCGTAATCGCTCGTCGCGACTATACACTTGTTGCAAGTGAGAACTTCCAGCGCATTCGATAGCTTCCTAGTTGAAATGGAAGAAAACCGAGTCACCATTGCCTGAAAACAAAGAAAATGAAGATCATCCATCGTCGGGCAAGACACCGATGGTTCATTTCTTCACGGAGTTGTTTTTGAAGGTATGAGATGCAAAGATATAAGCCCGAAAGAAAGACTTCATAGCCATCCCTAAAGTGATATACATATATATACATACATATATATGTATATGATCAGTAAGATCCTCTAGTATCCATAATAATATATAATCTTGAGATGAGAAGGAAAAGGGTAATAACCTCTTTCGCGACATGGGTAGAATTGAGAACGATAACGGTGGAGGCGCCGGTCTTGATAGAGTAAATGGGACCATAAATCTCAGCCCATTTCGTGAATGTCTTGTGGGGTTTCTTCTCTTTCAGCTGCAGCAAGTTCCCTAACAATGGCAATCCTGGTACCACTGCATCACCAACCGAATTTCCACCAGACACTTATGACAATCCAATTCGATGTTTAAATTTTTTATCAAATGCGATGGTATATGATCAGAAATCAAATTTCTCACAATGGCAGCAAGACCCATAAACACTAAAAGACTTGGTTTTTAGTGTTCTTTTATCAGAGTTCAGATTGACCCAAATCACGAAATCAATCGAGACAAATTTGGACTCGAATTCGGATAATAGTAAGAAACAGAGCTACTGATCAAATCAGACAAAAAATAGCTTGATGTTTTTGACGCTTTTGTACAGTTCCACGTATCAAACATCAATCTCAAGTGAAATATGATCAACAATCGAAGAACCAGATGACCAAAACAGCTAATACCCTACTTCTCAGTGACAAATCCTTGGTCCGATCACCCAAACTACAAAACCCTATTGATCAAATCGAAGAACAGACACAAAACCCAAAAGCCCAGAAGGAGAAAAACAAGATTTGAACAGTGAAATTACCAGGAACGGGAGGGAGTCTAGAAGAATCCATGATCCGCTTTCTGGAGAATAAGAGGAAAAGCTTCCTCAAGAACAAGAGGAAGAGCAAGAAGGAGACAACGACGCCGACAACAATGGAGGTCGAGGAGGGCATTTCTGTGGCGTTTCAGTGTGATACTCCTCCAAACATATGCATTATATTTGGATGTCGACAAGCTGAAAGAGACTGAGGCCTCTGGGGTTTTCCTATTTATTGGTACTTGGAGAAGTTTTGGAAGTTTTTATTTGGAATTCGTGTGTATTTGGGAGCATGTGAATATTCAATTTTTTTTCTTGGATAAAGCATTTTGAAATTTTCATTACAGGACACACCGTGGCCTGTCCTAATGTCTCTTTCATTATGCAATTCAAACATTGTACTCTCTTAGGGGTATTTTTGTAATTTCCAAACAATCAAAGAAAAGTTTTATAGTTTTTAAGGATAATTTCGTAAATAAATTACAAAATCCGAATTTTAGTTCGAACTCCGATCTACGGATAATTTTGTCTTACAAATCCTAACTCAAACTCGATTTGTTTACTGCAAACGGGATATCGACTAGGTGGCAATTTTCCCATTTTATACATTTGATTCGAAGAGAATTGTGGTATTATCATTTGGTTTAGATTGTGGTTTTAGTCATGTTTCCGTTTAATCAATCAGATTATGACAAAAATCTGCAAATTATGAAACCAAACCGAATTAAGTTTGGTAACTATTGGATTAGTAATTTCCAAATCCCAAGCAAAAGCCAAAAAGATGGCATCAAAACCTCGATTTTGTTCGAAATTTCGATTTTAAATATCATCAAATCCGAACCAAAATTGAACCTTAAATCGGTTTAAAATGGACTCGATGTTTCCAAAATGTACAAGCAAAATAGGAGACAGAGAAGAGTAGGAAGCGGGGAAAAGATGGTATAATCAATTCTCATATTTAATTCTATAACGTAAAACAAATACTTTTGTGAATATGTAAATGCCAGTTTTATATTCCATGTCTTCCGATATCAAGTACATTTTGCGGGAGTATAACTCCTAAACTTATAGATACAAATACCGATATTGTACATCAAAATGGATCTTAGGGTAATTAATTCATCATTAGAGTATAGTAGCATTGGCCTACTTAATCAAACACCGACCGATTCTCATTGCCCAATACATCAATCCCAAAACTCTCATAGAACATGCATGGGAGAATTTCATATGGTATGATCCTTCCACAAAGTTCATATGATCAAGCAAGTTATATTTATGTCAAACGATAAACTAATAAGCCGGCCCGGTCTAGCATTTGAGAAGGGTTAGATCGCTTGTGTGTTCTGCAAAGTCCATCCGCCAATTCGACCGTCCCAACGTGAACTCTAAGTTAAGCTTAAGATCCGTCTCTTGCCCGTTTCTCTATTATATGTACCCAAAAGACGATTTAATATTCAATAATAATCGGCTAATAACGTTGTTATATATATATATATATATATATATATATATGTGGGTGTGGAATATATATATATATATAGATAGATATATATATATATTGAGATCAAGAGAAAAGTACCTTGCTATTCTCATTTGTTTCCAAGAGAGGATGAGATAAGGCATTTGCTTGGTTAGATATGGTCATACCACTTGGACCCATTGAAGATGACCAAGATGCTCTGTCCACGTTATGATCAAAACGACATTTAGAGAAAACTATAATCTAAATTGTTCGACCGTTTTTGGAACATTCATCGTTATATATATATTTTCCTGTAAGAAATATAGACAAAAGATCGATGTTTTGTTATGTTTCTTCAGTATCATTACGTCATCATCAGAGACATCTGATTTTGAATAGTCAAACGGTCAAGATTTACATAAACCCTAGGAGAAGGTCGCATTCATCAAAATCCACGCAGAATAACAAGAAGGTTAACGGGAAAGTAACTATTGTTTTTTTTTTTTTGGTAAAGGTATAATTTATATTTAGAAGGAAAAGACTTATTAAATATATAAATAAAATAAAAGAGATAAAAATTAAATTATGTAAATTACCTTTGGGTCTTTTGTAGGGATGATGGGCTGGGAGAAAACGATGGAGCGTTGTTCTTATTATTATGCCCCGTCTCTTGCTCTGAACCTTTTTCTCCATCCCCTTCACCTGCTTTTCCCCGAAAAAATATTTATTTCATTCTCGGGGGAAAAAAATAAAAATCTACATATATATATACATAAATGCCCATTTACAACATTTACGTTTATATATTTTACCAAAAAAACATTTACATTTATATAATACTATGATTTCTTATCATATTTGTGTTGTTTGGGGGGGGGGTCAGATCAGTTACCTGGTGATCCTTTGTCAGTGCTCTTCACTGTTCTATACATCTGCATAAGCAAACCCCAAATTTATTAAAATAAATCAGATAAAAGATAAATTAAATCAGACAAAAATAAAGATAAAGGAGGTCCACGCCGGCTAAGGTTGCTTCAACTAATCAATTATATGTTACCTAGTTCTGCAGAGAAAAAAATCCAGCCATGACCATTGATATATATATATATATACACATATATATTTCCCTATGTATATTTTCAACAATATACAGACATACATACCCACATTATGACATAGATATGTATTAGGTGCATACAAAATCTGAAGGCGATAGTTTTTATGGGGAAAAAAAAAGATAGAAATATGTAATCCGACCTGTAAATGGCTCTTGACATGAGCTAAGGTTAGATCCTTTACATTCATCAGCTCTAACACCGATTTTGGCGTTGCTCCTGCGGCCATTTACGCAAGAACAAAAAAAAATGAAACAAACTCCACAAAGAAATCAAATCCAAGAAAGAAATCTTGTAAAAAAGAAACTGTAACCCTAAAGGGCTAAGTCAATTAGGGTTTTCACAGTCATTCCATATTCCGAGCATTTCACCAAAAACAAAAGGAGGGTATATGTGTAAATATACTTTCGTGGCCGCCAAGAAGCTGGACGGCGTGAACGAAGTGCGCATGGAGAGTGGAAGTCCAACGCATTCTCGGAGCTCGAATGTTTCTCTTTACGCCCACCATGGGAGCTCCGGACGACAAAGAGCTCCTCTTGAAATCTCGGCCGTAGATTTGGGGTTGGTAGACGTGATGCTGATGCTGATGACGATGGTGATGTTGTTGTTGTTGGTGATGATGATATGTTATAGGGTTAGGATGATCAAAGCCTAGGCTCAGGAGGGGCTTGTCGCTGAAGAGGCCATTTTCATGGCTCAAGTCGCTGAGTGTGCTGCCCGAGTCGCTGCTTGTTGAGCTCCGGTCGCCGGCGAGAGGTTTTCCGGCGAAAGAATGGTTGGGAGGGCTAATTTGGAGAGACAGATCTGGGGGAGAGTTTGAAGCTCTCATTGGTTTTGTGTTTGAAGACACAACTCTATCATACAAAAAATATCTCTTTGTCTACGACCAAGCTCTCTTTGTTTAAATAGAGAAAGAGATGCTCAGAGAGAGAGAGAGAGAGAGTTGCAAATACAAGCAAAATAGGAGACAGAGAAGAGTAGGAAGCGGGGAAAAGATGGTATAATCAATTCTCATATTTAATTCTATAACGTAAAACAAATACTTTTGTGAATATGTAAATGCCAGTTTTATATTCCATGTACCATGTTACAGTACTGATTGAAAGCGTAGCAGTAGATGTACATATATAATAACTTTGGTTCAAATGTGATACAGAGCACTGCACTCAAACCCAAACGTGAAAAATGAGTAGAAGGCAATTAAACCCGGCGAAATAATTACTTGAAAAAAAAAATAAAAATTGAAATTGTAAATGTAGAAAAGGGGAGAGAGAAAGAGACGAAGAGAGAGAAAAATGGTTGTGATAATTAGATAATGAGTGCCCTATGATTTGCATGTTTACCGTTTTTGTTTACATTTTTTTTTTACTCTTCTCTATGCTCAAAAATAGGCTTTTTCTTTGGACATGGCTAGTAGACCGATGCGTCTAGGGTTTGATGGAAATTAACACTGCAGAGGCTAATTTATAATTTATTTTTTATTTAATACTTATATATATATACACTCCCTTGTGTTATATTCATCGCATTAACAAGTCTCAGATCTTAAAGTTGACTGAGAAAGCAACCGAGACTTTCTCATGGGGATTCTACTTTGAACCAAAAAAGTTGGCCTCAAGGGCATTTTTGTTCATCTTTGCACAGTGAGAGAGACAGCTAAGCACCCAAATCACATTAATTGACACATATATATACATATATATATAGAGAGAGAGAGAGTCATATGTGCTTGCGTTTATATGATATATTACTTTGATTCATGTGATTTATGTAAGATCAAAATATATATATGTGGAATATAATATATGTAGGAATATATATAGTTCAGTTCATCGAAAAGAATGCACGTGGGCGCTCACGGCACTTGGGCATATGATCTTAAAATTCACCTTTCTTTGGATTTCTTTACGTTATCATGCAATAAGATCCAAATTTACTTTACTCTGAGTTTAGGGTTCGTCGTATCTTTTTATTTTCATCAAGAGTTTATATGAACATCATTCTTTCTTCTTCTGTAAATCACATCTCATGTTACTTCTACATGTTATTTGCTTGTAATAGAATTCAAGAATTTCCAACTTGATGGCATTTTACTTTCACATGGTAATTCTGAAAATCAAATTCCGCACTTTCAGAAAAATATTTTTTTGTACTTCAAATGTTTTGTTCGGGATAAGCATAGTTTACGAATTGCTTCATTAATTGGGGTTGTGTTTGAGCTCTCCTACGGAAAAAAAATTGTTGAAATAAAAACCGAAATCTTAATGTGTGTGTGTATATATATATTATATGTGTAAACTAGGGATTCGTGGTTAGACTTCGAGAAAGCGAAAGGGTAAATAAATACACAAGGATATAAAATTGATTTTTTTGTTTTTGCCGCTTTAGTTTTTTGTTCTCTTGCTTAGATTTTTTAAAACAAGGAAATTTGCGTATTTTTAGCAGAAAATTATTCTAATTATTGGTTAAATTATTTCTTCTTAGAAATTTAGAATTATTCATTTTTATCTCATTGGAATTAGGTAATTCAGCCAATAGAAATTCTTATGGAGAGACTCAAAATTCAAAATCACTATGTATAGTAAGTTAAAAGAATGTTGTCAAATAAAGAGCATAACAGACATATTTTTTCCGTATGTTCTTTTATAACATTTAAATTACCCTCACTTAATTGTGTTTATTGAACTTCCATTGAGATTTACTTGTTCCTGTTAAAAAAAAATCAATCACCATTGTTCAACTTCAATGACTTATAATCTTATCTACCAAAAATCTAAATATGTAGCTGTTAACCGGAGCAAATTAAATAATCAAAATCAAAATCTGAAAACCGATTTAGTTCATCTTAAATAATCAAATATAAATTGACTAAAAAATAACCAAAAAAAGTATGTTTAAAAAAATGCGTTTGTTATTATGAAAATCAAAGTGAAAGATTTGAACCAAAACAAAATATGAAATCGAAACTCATATTTTAAATAAAACCGAACCCACACATTCCTTCTGTATTTTCTCGTAATTTTTGTTCAATTAATTAACTGCCGCATTTAATCAGAAAAAAAAAACATTCATTTGGAGAATACAAATATTCCATTTTATTACAAAATGTTTAGTATTCCCACGTACGAATCATCGAGCACATCGATCTGTATCGCTTTTGCAAAACCCTCAAAAAGAGCAACGCCTTTTCGAGTCCTTCATCAAAATCCATGAAGCTCTTTTGTTTCTGATTACTCAATGCTTGCAATTTTTAAAAATGTGTTTTGAGCTTAAAGTAATTACATTTATGAAATGGATTTTTATTTAATTTCTATATAAGGATTCAGAAATCCGTCGCCACCTTCATCAAAATAATACGATTATAAGGACCGACTACGCCAATTATATGTATTCTATATGCTTCATATATATCGCGTTGATCTTTAAAAACTGAATATCGAATCATGGCACACATTTAGTACGAACTTCAAGTGGTTGCGTTAGATCGTTATAAATATTATAGACGTTAATATTTTACCATTATTTTGCGCTACATTATTCAAAATAAAATATTTATAAACGAATAAAATACGTTGGCATTCATTATATAAGACCAGGAGGGGGTGTGCACGTACGAAGCAAATACGGTAAAAAGGGCAATAATCGGACCAAGCTGTACACGTGCCGTGATCTAACCAAGGATTATTCCGTTAGTTACGAATAATAATATATATGAAAACTAATATAAACGAAATTGGAAAATCTTGATCACACAAGAATTGGATTAATTAAATTTAAATAAAAGAGATTGAAGAAGTGTCAGATTGGCTGGCGACAGCAGCTTCATAGACCCACATGTTGCTCTCTCCTTATACTCCACGCGCCTCGTTCATCGCGTGTTCCCACGCCCTATATATGCGCTTTAGTAACAATATTTACTATTTAGCGCGTGAGAGGGGCGCGTGAGTAGAAGATATGGGAGAAGGCGTCGAATTCAACGGGTAGCATTTGTCGTGGCACGTAGATGTTGCATGGGAGCGCCCACTATTCCCCTCCTTAATTTTCTTATGCTTTTGCCATATTATAAGTTAATTAGCTTAATTTTAGTATTACATCCTATTTATGTTTATATCGTATACATACATATATGTATTATATTATATTTTTGTTTTTGGTTGCTGATCAAGTCAATCTTCCGACATCTACATATGTTTTTTGTTTCATCAGACACACGCTCTCTAATCCTAAATACCACATCCTTCTCAATATTCTCATATTAATCATTGATTTTCGATTAGAAACGAACATTATGTGTATATATATCGTGAATGTTTTATTTTATGTAATTTAAATAGTATGAAGAAAATGACAAGTAATCAGATTCAATTTTTTTTTTAAAAAGGAATAAGAAGACAAGAAAGGTTGAGTAATGAAACAAAAAGAAATATAGATAGAAAAAGGTTTGTAGTTCCGGTCGGTATAGGAAATCATTATTCAATAAGGTGTCATTTATATTAGAAAAAAATAGGGTTAATTAATTTATTTATTTTTTTGAAAAAAAAGATAGGTTAAATAGAATTTGTGAAGCCAAGAGTCAGCGTCTGATGCGCTCTAGATTCTCCGGGAAGTGGGATAATTTTAACTTCTTGTGTTTGAACTAATTAACAAATTGAAATTAATAGTGAATAATGCTTAATTAGTACTAATCGAGTAATTAACCATTCCCTTTTGGATGTATTAAAGAACATTTAAGGAGAGAGGGTGTGAAAATTAGGTCAACATGTCTCTCTCTCTCTCTCTATAATGCTCTGTCGCTTGTAATGTTTCCAAATGCTTTTGTTCTTTATTCCATATTCCATGTGTTTGTCTTGTAATAACTCCATCTTGACTCCTTTTTTTTTATATTTCTAACGTTGAAGAAAGATCGGATAAAAAAAACGTAAAAAAGAGTACACCAAAATAAAATATTCTTCGTATACAAAAAAAAAGTAAAAAAAAAGAAGAAGCAGGGAGTAATGAGGATTAAGTAATCAGAATATTCTAGATATGAATCGTTAGTGAGGAATTGGCTAATGATTTAAGATAATTAATTAGCTCAATTCTCGGTGATATTTGACTAGTTTTTGCCTAAACTATTTGAAATTTAATTTTCAACTACCAGCATATCAAACATTAATAATCACAACACAAAGAGAAGCTATTTAATTAATTAATACCTAATAAATTATATATATATATATATATATATAGATATATAGATAGATAGATATAAGTATGTGGCTCATACCTTTCACTTCCACTTGAAGGGAGGAACAAATACATTCATAAATCACGTGCTAATGCAACAAGATGACACTTTTTTTTATATTGAAAATATCATTTATAATATCCCGCTAGCATTAGACTAGTAGTTACATTTTAATTTTCTGAATTAGATGACTTTGTATTCGTTTCCTATTTCCTATATATAAAGTTTTCAAGAAAATGAAAAAGAAAAAGAGGATTTAGAAGCCATTTTTTCTGTATTCTTTAGCTAAAAGTGAAAAAAAAAATAAAATGGTTGGAAACATATTACATATAATATATACTAAATTGAATCAAATATGACGTACGAATTGAGTATCTTATATTCGAAAATAAATGAATCTAATTATCACAAAAAAAAAATTCAAATGGAATTTTAAAAATATTTCGATATATTTTAAAAAATAAAATTAATCAAATCTAAATAACAAAAAACTAGCATAATAAATTAAATAAGCTTGAAAATGTCTACGTTTGCAAGAATATTTAGGTTGAGTATAGTGATTCGTGCGTGGAATTTGTTTTTTGAAGATTCGTTGAAGGGTTTGGAAGATGTGTGCGACTTCGATAATCGAAATTTACAATAATATGCAAAAAAAAAATTATAAGAAAAAACAAATCATCACCGGACAGACCAAAAGAGAAAGCAAGGAATCACCGAAATCTACGCCGTTTGGGCTGACGTGCTCCACTATTATTATTATTATTATTATTATTATTATTATTATTATTATTATTATTATTATTATTATTATTATCTCCTCTATTATTATTATTATTATTATTATTATTATTATTATTATTATTATTATTATTATTATTATTATTATTATTATTATTATTATTATTATTATTATTATTATCATATTGTACGAGTAGTTAGCGCTGACAAACATCTCTCCCTCCATATAATATCTCTTCCTAGCAACAATATTATATATTGCTTACTAACAGATTAAAATATATATAATCATTTCATTAAAAATATTATATATATATTTTTGGTAAAAGGTTTGTATTTCATTAATATTGCTATTACTTAACCGTAGTGCTTTTCATCCTTCACAATTTTCAATGCCTATACCGTACATACTAATTTGATTTTTCAAAATCTATATTTGAAACTATATATACCTGCAATTCATATTTGAATTTAAAGCAATCTCATTGATTTTTTTAAAATTGTAATTTAATTAAATAACAAATCTGATAATATTCATAATAAAAAGAAAAAATCTATATAGATATGTACTTCTAACGTTTGCCAATTTCCTTGAACAAATACACAGAGAGCATATATATATATGTATATATATATATATATTATTACCTACTAACTTGTGTATATTGATGTTTAGTAACCAGATTAACATTAAACAAAACATAATATCGAATGACGTGCATGGATTGACGTACTTAATACCATTACCTCGATTGTAGCAGAGAATTTTATTGATTAACATATAAATAAAATAATTATAATGAAGGGTAAGAGAAAAATTCCACGGACGAAGACAGCCTACATTTTGTTTCTTTTCTTCTCTCGAATTTGTGAAATTATAAAGTCGATAATCACGATACAATCATGCTTTATGGTATTAACTGCGGTCAAATAACCATGTAAGGTGTATATACACACGTACGTGTGTGGATAAAATGAATGTAGATGCAGGTGGGGTCGTGTATGTATCTATTTTGTGTTATTTTGAATATATATATATATATATATATATATATGTATTGCATATTATTTCTTTAACAATATCGTATATTGAGAGCTCTAGAACAAAGCAAGCAACATTTAGGCTAAAATGTAAAAAAAAAAAAAATTGAAATATTTACTCCAACTACATCTGCAAAGGTTCGAAGACAATCTATATACCACAATTACTTTGTACATCTTCTTTTTAACGACCACTCGAACATAGGATATGAGACAAAAACATTCATTTTCAACCAGAAATCACTCCGTTAACTCCAATTGGATTCAAATATCATTTTTTTGGTTTTAGAAATATAAATACAAAGTGAATTAATGGATTACACACATCACATTGGGGCAAATTTGTCGAGTTTCTCTGGCTGGATCTTCTTTTACGTGCATTTTTCATTCTTAATAAATTCTTTTTAGCATGTGCATGGATCTTCCCAAAATATTTAAGTGAATTGATGTACATAATAATGTTATGTTTAACTCTATATTGACCATTTCAATTGTCCTTTGTGATTGTAAAGTCCTTATTCGATTGAAAGGAGTATTCTACTACACCGTTGTTAAACATGACCGAGATAAAATGTTATGAATGGATTTGCGGCTATGGATAGAATTTGAAATGAGAGTTTTAGAGAGAAAATATGGGTACATAGAATAATTTGGTTATAAGAGTAGAGAATACAGGTTGGGAGAGGAAGAGATAGAGATAGAGGCCTGAAATCATTTTGTAACGAGTGACTATTAATGATTTAAAATATTTAAAAATTTTAGAAGGGCTTAATCTAAAATCGATATATAGACCAATAATATTGTTGATTAATTGTTAACAACAACTTTTGGTACACAAACCAACCAACGGACAAGGAACTCGTTTCTCTTCTCCCTTTTATTCTTATTTTATATGTTTTGATAGTACGTTGTAACGATTTTTGTTTTTTCGAATATTCTACGATCAGAGAGAATGTTGAACATTCAGGATTTGCGTGACGTATGCATAATAACACATTAAGCATCTCAAAATTCATTATATGCAAAATTTCAATTAGCGTATGAAATATTCGCTCGAGGGAAACCGGAAAATAGGTTCGAATTCCATCAGAAAATGTAGCTAAAAAATGATACTAACTTGCCAATGACAACCATAAAGTTGGTTTTGCCCTTAGACATTATCTAATATCTACAACGTGAAATATATATACACACATATATGTATATGTATATATATAATGGTCCCTATGTTGTAGTAATTAAAGAATTGACCATGATATTCTTAGAATTTTCACCGTCGTCATCATTTCTCAATTTATTGCCTCATAAATGGCTCTGTAACACAACATTTATTTATTTTTTGGGCATTCAAAGTATAAAATTTACGTTTGACATTATGGCAGTGGACCACAACAAGAGGGTAAGGTGCAGTTTCATGAAAATGGTATCAATAAATCAAAATACTCCAACGTTAACATTCCTTGTTTTTTACTCTTTCCATTCTAAAACTGCCTTTTCTGGTCTTTTTCTTGTCATCTCGTACACGAGAATATTTTTTAATTTATTTATTCATTTTCTCGCAAAAATCGAAGAACTCTCATTAAATGTTCAGAAAAAATGTCATTATCCCAAGGGTTAAATTCCCCATTTATTCTGATTAAATAATATTTTTTTTTTGGATTTTGTGACGTATATATATCGTATCTATCCAAACACGATGTTTTGTTTGTCGATAATGATATACAAGACTTTCAAACTCAATCCCTCTAAAAATTTTATTTATTTATTTTTTTACTGTCGGAAAATTTTTGGTGCACCATCAGACACGAATAAAAACACAAGCCATCGGGATTTTGGAAAAGATTCGAAACTATTTGTAAAATTTTATTTAAAAGTTTTTGTCTTTTTCACGGTAGACATTACAGTTCAAATTTTCTACTGTCTTGATATATTTTTAAACCAAAATAATTGAATCCAAATAAAATATAAAAATAATTGAAAAATCTTAAAAAAATGAAAATTTCTTGGAAAAAACATATATTTCCCAACGAAAATATAATTTGCACCAAACGCGAATAATCAAAAGAGAATTGGATACCAACATAAAACAGAGAAAGAATATTTTTACAAAATCCAGAAAACGAACGAGATGCAAAATGTCTTGCATGCAAGAAAAAATGAAATGACATTACTAACGCAGAAGCTGTATCAATTTAATATCGATATATTGAATTGAACAGAAATTATTGAACTTTACACTTTAAAAATCGATATTACCAAAAAAAAAAAAAGTTTATGGCATGTCCCCAAAAATTTTAAAAAAAACTAGTTAACAAATATTTTGTTTTACGGTGTTTGATATTGGGCCGATTTGATTGATATATGGGCTTATTTTTCAAATTATATTTGTAGGCCCAATCAAATTATTAGTCAACCTAAATAGGCCGAAGAGGCCCAATCTAGGCACAAATGAACAACAAAACCAAATTCCAACTTGTGTGTGAAGTCTAATATTTTGTTTACAAATATAAAAAAAGCATTATACTTTTGAGAAAAAAGAACGTGCCTTTTTATTTGATTTTAAACGTCAATACACTGCCTTTATACAATTAATTTGTATACAAATTATATAAATTATAATATTTTATTAAATAAGCGATTTTATAGGAAGTATGATTAATGCTCGAAACATCTTAAATAAAAAATACTTAATGAATATTATCAAGTTTTCATAGATATTTATAATTCAATCAATAAAATTTATTAAAATTCCATATTAAAAAATATATATAATAACTTCATTTTTTATCATAATAAAAATTAAATATATATTTTTAAAATTCTAAATCCAAAACGTCCAAACAAATTGTCGGTTTGCCAAAAAAAATTATGACAACAAATATAATGGTAAACTATCATATATTTTTAATTTATTTAAATAGTTTTCATCAATATTGCCATTTCAACTAAAAAATATCAGGATTCCGAATTTTCAAAGTGCATTATTGTAATCTAATAATTCGAGTTAAATATAAAAAACGAGTACAAGTCTAATCTTATTTTACCATAAAATATTGATGCCAAAGATACAGAGATCTGGATATAGGTGTATAAGTTAGCCATCATACAAAGTACGGTTTAGCCATTTTCGGTTCATCAAAAGCCGGTTCACTGTCAAACCGACTCGACCGGACGCTTCTGATATCATGTTATGCGATCATTTGATTCATTGGTATATGTATTACACACACTAGTGGAAAAAAGCCTTGGCATTCAAATAGTTCACGCCACGTGTCACAGCCAGATCAGAACCAACGCCCACCGTCGATCTCCGCCTCCGCCGACACTCTCCAGTGACGTGGCGACACGACAACCGTCCGATTTCGATCCTCCGCCGCTGTCTCCGATGCGCTCCAAACCTTCACGGACCTGTCAAGGCCTCCACTGTAAACCACCCACCTCCGACCTCCGCCGCCGGTATATTCCGCCACCGCCAAACATTTCACTGGACCCACATGTCCGGTCAACACTGCGGCGCAAGTGTGAATCCTCCCTTCCCTCCTCCACACAACCACCGTCTTGTCTGCTCCGCCGCTGAACAGAGATTTTCCGGCCGCCGCGAGGCAGAGAACAGCGAGCTTGTGCCTTTTCAAAACTCCGGCGAACTTCACGACCTTTTCGTCACCGATCTCCCAGAAATTCACAGATCCGTCGCTCGACCCACTATAAACCGTCGCTCCTATGCCGCCTTCGTCTTCGCCGGCGGTTACCAGAGCCGTAATTGCAAAGTCCTGTTTCAGCAGAGTCTGCGACAGAGTATGAATCGTGCGTCTCCGATGTATCTCACGCTTCCACACCTTCACAGATCCGTCGGCGGAGCCGGTGAAGACCAACCCAACTCCGGTGACGGTAACGGCGACGGAGTTAACGGCGTCGTCGTGGGCATTGATGGATTCGAGGCATTTTAGGTCAGAGATTCGCCAAATCTTGACCGTCCGATCCCAGGAGCCGGAGTATAACAGCCCTTGATCTTCATCGAGGCTTAGGCACGAAACGGCGTCGGAGTGTTCGATCCAGAGTGCAGTACGACGTCGTCTTACCTCAACGTAGTTGCTTGGCTTCACTGATCGCTTGAACACTTCCTTCAACGCCGGTAACGTCCCGGCGCGTTTGTACACGCGCGGGTCCTTGTTTGAGACTTTCCAAATTCGGATTTTACCGTCTTGGTGACCGGAAAAAATCTGGTTTTTGTAAACCACGATGGATTTGACAAATCCACTGTTCGATTTAAACCGGGTTAATTGGGTTAAATCTTTCCAAACCCGAATGTTTTTACTCTCCGAACCAATGTACAAAAGGCCGTTCTTCGTTGCCAACGAATATACGTGCCCTTCTTGTCCCTCGATCGATCCGATCGGCCCGTTTCTCGGGTTCTCGGTATCGTTGTTATCAGTATTATCTCGGATCGGATCGGAACAAGGCATTTTTTCGAAATAGAGATTTGGTTTCGAGTATGAGATGGTTATTAAGCTCTAAGTGTTCAGAAAAAATGTCATTATCCCCATTTATTCTGATTAAATAATATAATTTTTTTTTTTGGATTTTGTGACGTATATATATCGTATCTATCCAAACACGATGTTTTGTTTGTCGATAATGATATGCAATACTTTCAAACTCAATCCCTCTAAAAATTTTATTTATTTATTTTTTTACTGTCGGAAAATTTTTGGTGCACCATCAGACACGAATAAAAACACAAGCCATCGGGATTTTGGAAAAGATTCGAAACTATTTGTAAAATTTTATTTAAAAGATTTTTTCTTTTTCACGGTAGACATTACAGTTCAATTTTTCTACTGTCTTGATATATTTTTAAACCAAAATACTTGAATCCAAATAAAATATAAAAATAATTGAAAAATCTTAAAAAATGAAAATTTCTTGGAAAAAAAATATATTTCCCGACGAAAATCTAATTTGCACCAAGCGGGAATAATCAAAAGAGAATTGGATACCAACATAAAACTGAGAAAGAATATTTTTTACAAAATCCAGAAAACGAACGAGATGCAAAATGTCTTGCATGCAAGAAAAAATGAAATGACATTACTAACGCAGAAGCTGTATCAATTTAATATCGATATATTGAATTGAACTGAAATTATTGAACTTTACACTTTAAAAATCGATATTACAAAAAAAAAGTTTATGGCATGTCCCAAAAATTAAAAAAACTAGTAAACAAATATTTTGTTTTACGGATGTTTGATATTGGGCCGATTTGATTGATATATGGGCTTCTTTTTCAAATTATATTTGTAGGCCCAATCAAATTATTAGTCAACCTAATTAGGCCGATGATGCCCAATCGAGGCACAAATGAACAACAAAACCAAATTCCAACTTGTGTGTGAAGTCTAATATTTTGTTTACAAATAAAAAAAAGCATTATACTTTTGAGAAAAAAGAACGTGCCTTTTTATTTGATTTTAAATGTCAATACACTGCCTTTAACAATTAATTTGTATACAAATTATATAAATTATAATATTTTATTAAATAAGCGATTTTATAAGAAGTATGATTAATGCTCGAAACATCTTAAATAAAAAAATACTTAATGAATATTATCAAGTTTTCATAGATATTTATAATTCAATCAATAAAATTTATTAAAATTCCATATTAAAAAATTATATATAATAACTTCATTTTTTATCATAATAAAAATTAAATATATATTTTTAAAATTCAAAATCCAAAACGTCGAAACAAATTGTCGGTTTTCCAAAAAAATTATGACAACAAATATAATGGTAAACTATCATATATTTTTAATTTATTTAAATAGTATTCATCAATATTTCCATTTCAACTAAAAAATATAAATATTCCGAATTTTCAAAGTGCATTATTGTAATCTAATAATTAGAGTTAAATATAAAAAAACGAGTGCGTCTTATCTTATTTTACCATAAAATATTTATGCCAAAGATACAGAGAGATCTGGATATAGGTGTATAAGTTAGCCATCATACAAAGTACGGTTTAGCCATTTTCGGTTCATCAAAAACCGGTTCACTGGCAAACCGACTCGACCGGACGCTTCTGATATGAGATATCATGTTATGCGATCATTTGATTCATTGGTATATGTATTACACACACTAGTGGAAAAAAGCCTTGGTATTCAAATAGTTCACGCCACGTGTCACAGCCAGATCAGAACCAACGCCCACCGTCGATCTCCGCCTCCGCCGACACTCTCCAGTGACGTGGCGAGACGACAACCGTCCGATTTCGATCCTCCGCCGCTGTCTCCGATGCGCTCCAAACCTTCACGGACCTGTCAAGGCCTCCACTGTAAACCACCCACCTCCGACCTCTGCCGCCGGAATATTCCGCCACCGCCAAACATTTCACTGGACCCACATGTCCGGTCAACACTGCGGCGCAAGTGTGAATCCTCCCTTCCCTCCTCCACACAACCACCGTCTTGTCTGCTCCGCCGCTGAACAGAGATTTTCCGGCCGCCGCGAGGCAGAGAACAGCGAGCTTGTGCCTTTTCAAAACTCCGGCGAACTTCACGACCTTTTCGTCACCGATCTCCCAGAAATTCACAGATCCGTCGCTCGACCCACTATAAACCGTCGCTCCTCCGCCGCCTTCGTCTTCGCCGGCGGTTACCAGAGCCGTAATTGCAAAGTCCTGTTTCAGCAGAGTCTGCGACAGAGTATGAATCGTGCGTCTCCTATGTATCTCACGCTTCCACACCTTCACAGATCCGTCAGCGGAGCCGGTGAAGACCAACCCAACTCCGGTGACGGTAACGGCGATAGAGTTAACGGCGTCGTCGTGGGCATTGATGGATTCGAGGCATTTTAGGTCAGAGATTCGCCAAATCTTGACCGTCCGATCCCAGGAGCCGGAGTATAACAGCCCTTGATCTTCATCGAGGCTTAGGCACGAAACGGCGTCGGAGTGTTCGATCCAGAGTGCAGTACGACGTCGTCTTACCTCAACGTAGTTGCTTGGCTTCACTGATCGCTTGAACACTTCCTTCAACGCCGGTAACGTCCCGGCGCGTTTGTACACGCGCGGGTCCTTGTTTGAGACTTTCCAAATTCGGATTTTACCGTCTTGGTGACCGGAAAAAATCTGGTTTTTGTAAACCACGATGGATTTGACAAATCCACTGTTCGATTTAAACCGGGTTAATTCGGTTAAATCTTTCCAAACCCGAATGTTTTTACTCTCCGCACCAATGTATAAAAGGCCGTTCTTCGTTGCCAACGAATATACATGCCCTTCTTGTCCCTCGATAGATCCGATCGGCCCGTTTCTCGGGTTATTCTCGGTATCGTTGTTATCAGTATTATCTCGGATCGGATCGGAACGAGGCATTTTTTCGAACTAGAGAATTCCTAAAAATGGGAATTACTATATTTTTTATTTGGTTTGGATTTCTTTAAAACGGCTCTTCTACGGAGATGCAAATGGCTACATGGGAGTTGCATATAAGAGAACACTTGGGCAATAAGAGACTGACACGTGGCATATTTTTTGTAAATTATTGTTTCTGAAAAAATACTTTTGATATTGTAATAATATTTGTTCAATTTCAGTGGGGGGCCGCTTATAAAATGGCACGTATAAGCACTGCAAACGGTACCGAACTTCTTTAGAGGTTTTATTTTACCATTTTTGTTATGCGCAATTTTTGCAGTAGGTGGAAGATATTAATGGTTGATTAAGCAACGGACCAATTTTGTTAAGCAATATGTGTTATTTTTGGAAGGGCATGGTAATAATACAGGGTCATCTCTCGTTGTAAATCATGCAACATTTTTGGAATAAAGCTAATTATATATATATGGTCGGCCGGCCCATGTATTAGTCCGGCATATCTAGACAAATCGAGATTTTATATATATAAAAAAAACAAGTTCTATCTTAAAAAATATAGATATAAGATCAATAGATTTACAAGGAATCGTTTAATTTCGTAAGATAATGAGAACAAAAGATAAATTATTTTGGTAAAATTGTATATTGATGATTCGAACACATAAATATCGACGGTTTGATTTGTCTAATCTAATATTTCTATAACTCATCTAAATTTGGATAGTTCAACCGGTAAAATGGGATGTAAAACGTCTATCACGTCCGGAATTTGAATCTCAAATTTAGAGAGAAAGTGTATATTCTAAAGCACCTGATTGACTCCCGTTTCCAAAATTAGTCTAGACCTTGGTTTAGAATACCTGCTTAAAAAAAAAAGGTTCTTATGACTCTCATTTAATTTTATCCAATGTAATATAGAAAAATTTATGAACGAAATATTTGTAATGCGATGACAAAATAAAGGATGTTATTTTTTTTTTAATCTTACTGTGATACTCAAACAAAATTAATGTTATTATTTTTATTTAATTTAATTGAATTAGTTTAAAATTTTTAAGATTACATGTATTAACTTTGATCAATTCACCCCATTACGACATCTTGAAGAAAGTTTTACAGTTTAAAAACTAACATATATTTAGAAAAAAAAAGGTCACGTGATAACATGCATGATTATATTAAAGAGGGATACTTTAGTCCTAATTAATGATTAAGGGTCTTTAATTAGTCCACTCAGTCAAGTTTTACTCTATATAAAATAGCGAATTATTTGCTGATAATTCCGAGGTGTAATGAGTGTCCGAGTCCTTATAGTTTTTAATCCATTCTCTACGTGCAGACCATGAATTATGTCGTATAAGAATTTTTTGGGTTCTCAAAAACAAAAGAATTGATTTCTCTTTTTAAAAAATACATTTATAGGTCTTATCATTATCAACGAGATTTGTGTTTTTATTTACTTTATTTCACATTATATTTTCTTGTGTTCAATTTGTTTCCTCTTTTTTTTTTCCGAATTTTTCTATTTATTTCTTGTTTCGAATAAAGCAAAGAGATTTAAAAACATAAATTGGCTACATTGCATAAAATATAAAAATGAAAAATCTCATATAATTACTTACACCAAAAAAAAGGAGAAAAAATATCATATAAAACATTAAATCAAGTTAATCGTTGATCTTGAATCCTATGATATGATTCATTATACAATTTATTTTCTAAATGGACTGCAAAATTATATTTATCTTTCTATTTATTCTACTATTAAAATATTCCAAAAAACCCTTAAATTATCATTCCAAACTGTTTTTCTTCTTTTTAGTATTCTACAATCTATCTAAATTATAAACTTCAGATATAATTTCGGTTTTTCGTTCAAAGTTATATTTATTTTCTTCACTTTTCAGTTTATATTCACATGGTTCGTCCCTTTTAAATTCAGTCTCAGATAAAATAATTATAGCATTTTTTTTGAATAAATTATTCATTGCAAATTCGAAAGCTACCCTATGAATATGCATGCTTCGAGAAGGAAATATGCATACTACACCATCCGACACTTGACACGTGTGTTATTTTCTTGTGATCTCGTGGTGCAATTTTCAAGATAAAAATAGCAACCGTTGTGATTGAGCCACGTGTCCCACTGTCCGTAAAGTATATGCTCAGAATTACCAACCACTACGGACCTCTGAACATATAAAATGCTGTTCTTTTCCTCATGTATGAATATAATAACATTGGCAATGATCATGCACATGTTATCGTGTTACGCATTGTTCTTTCCTTAATAATATATTAATTTATATATATGAATTTAGATGTGGGAAAACTAATTCTATTGTGGCATTACAAATATTTATTTATTTGAAGTAATTGTTCCTCTGTGAGCATATTCTCTTTTTTAGGGTTTTGGCACTATGAATTGGTAAACAGAGATGAGATCACTCATGAAGTCATCCTCTTAACCTGATATTTTGTTCACCTCAAATGCATGTTCTTTGTTATCATTTCTATATATAGATTATATTATATTTGGTTCCATCAAAATATTATTTCATGGAACAGATTATGCAACAAAAAAAATTCAAGTATGAATATTCTTAAACTTACTCGGATTCCTAAAAATGGGAATTACTATATTTTTTATTTGGTTTGGATTTCTTTAAAACGGTAAACATTCTCCTAAAAAGCTTAACTACGTTATATGTTTAAATAATTTGGTAATCAATAATAATAATAAGGGTAAATTGCCCAAAAAACCATATACTTTTATTTTGTTTCAATTTAAACCCTATACTTATTTTTTTCCTAAAAACCCTATATTTTTAGATTATCTCCAAAAAACCCTATACTTTGCAAATTATGACAATTGAAACCCTATAATAATCTTCAACTATATGTTTTGGGAAAAGATGCGTAACCTATGTATATAACATAGGTTTCTTTTTTTTGGAAACATAACAGTAGCCACAGAGATTGAGCCATGTGTCCCACGGATGCTATAATGTTTCAACCACCATCGAAAAGCATATACTAAATTTATTATCGTAATTTTTTATTAGAAGAAATATTATTTACCGCATCTATCGGGAATTTTTTTTTCTTTCAATTTTCGCTATTTTCTTCTCGTATCATGTAATTTGATATTAGTAATTTAAATATTGGTTCGAGCAATCTAGATGTTTGTGATGATTAGATGCCTAGATTTATATTATTCTTAATCGATGAAACAAACCCATCTATTTATTTAGACAGTTGAATATCAAACAACATTTTCAACTCACTAAAAAAGGAAATATTTAAAATTATGGAGAGTTTGCATATATATTGTCATTTGTCTTCATTCTAGTCTTAGAATACAAGATGAAAATTAGACATGTTCGTGATCGAGCCCTAAGGATCCAAGATGAGTTGGATTAACCATTAATGCGTGAGACAAAAATTCTTCTCAATCAATATTCGAATCTCCATTTGAATAGAGACGTTTATGCAAATTTTCTCGATCCTTTAACAATTGTAATGATTCCGCCGTTTCATAATGGCCGCAATTTCCTTTGAAATATATTCTAAAAAATGCCGCAATTTCATGCGTGTCTAAAAGAAGGAAAAAAAAATTAGTCATCACAATGTCCGGTTTATATTTCGAAGGAGCCCACGCGGTGCCCAACGAACTCAAAAACCTCTTTGACGGTCCGAAAATTGAAATTTCCTTGGAAAAAACTACAAAGATCCCTCGAATCTTCTCTTCATTTCATTTGGCGCCATGCGTAGCTGTTTCACACTTTCCCATATAATGATCAAGATGACATGTGAGGAACTCTATATAAATTTTTGGAGAACCCCCTCTATATATTTGGACAGTGATGTATCGTGAAAAAGACCTGTTACATCATCTACAAAGTCAAAATGTGATAACAAAAAAAAAATCAGACAAAAATGAAAAATCTTTTTTTTTTAAAAAAATAAAAATAAAAATTGTTATTCCACGATATGATGAAAATATATCTTATCCCTTTCCTTACAAAGATATTAATTCCCTTTCTCTTCATAATTCGGAACAAAGATCTTCTTCACCAAGTGTCTCTCTCCAAAGAAAGATGAACGAACCCTAACTCTAGCATCGATCTTTGCCAAAATTCGATAAACGACATTTAATTATCTGTATAACACTTCACCACACAAAAAAAATCAGTCTATGCATAAATAGTGTGCCTAAAAGAGAATCGAGTATAATTCTAATTTACAAATCAAAATTTTATATGAAATATATATAATTTTTTTAAAAAACTTGTGAATATTTGATATGAGATTATGTAAATGATATATTATTAGTATGATGTGTATATAATATATACACACACCAACCTCTAGCCCCCCATTAATTGGGTTATGGGCATTTTGTGTAACCCATTCAAATAGCTTACTGGCCCATTCCTCTCATTCTGGGCTTGTCATTACCATTCTTTTTCTTTATTTCCTTTTTATTTGAAACAATTCCCTAATATATGTTTTTTATAACAAAATAACCTATGCTTTTCTTATACTTTTCTTTTTCATTATGTAATCAATTTGGACTCAACTTCCTCTTCCTCCAAGCGGAATAGAAAAATGAGGAATACAAAATAAGAGAGAAAGAAAAAACTTGTTTCTAGGGTACATATTTCAATTTGATTATACTTTTGGTTGGATTATTTTTATTTTATAATATTTGTCACCTTCATTTTTTATGTCGGTTTTCAATTTCGATTCGATTCTTTTTGAAAAAGATATTGAAGTTAAAATACTTTTATTTTCCTTTTCCTATTATTTTTATATTCATTTCGAATTCAAACAATTTGGTTAAAAAAGAATAATATCCAATCAGTTAATTAGGCTGGATTTGATATTTAAATATGCTCATGGGTTATTTGGTTCACTTAGGATTAGTTTTTAATAACTAAACCGAAGTGTTTGCCTACCTGCCTTCAATTAAAAAAAAAGGAATCAGGAATCTGAAATTCGATTAAAGAAACAAAGATTTATTTACAAGGAGTGCGTCAGCAGAATAAGAACAAGGCGGGCAAAATCCAAACAACATAGACAATAAATTGACTTAAGTATGTTTCTGATTTAGACACAGCCCGCCAAAAAAATCTTATCATTTAGCAACCCTACAAAAGTTGTTCCAATTTGTTCTCTCTCTCCCCCAATGGCTTCTTTAGCAGTTAATGACAAAACATGCAACAACAAGAATAAAACTTTGTGAAGATCTTGAAACCCTAATTTGTGTATCAAGTCATCTTTACCTCAAGCCAAAGCACACCAAGCAAACCCTAGTCAAAGAGAGATATTCGTCTACATCTCAAATATAAGCAGAATCCAAAAGTAAGCTTTGCTGCCCTCTGATTGGTAATCCCTTTGTGTTTCTTTATGGACTGATGGATCTCCTCAGCAGAAGCACGGCAGTGAAGTGGCATAAAAGCTCTTAATTTGTGGCAGATTATGTTAATGAATAATGTAATATATAGAAATAGTTTGGATTTTCACAATAATTTGAGAGAACATAGTAAAATATTAAAGAGTTTAAAAGAAAAAAAAATGAAAACAGAAAATTTAGTAGAATTTCATACAATTTTAGATTCTAATATGAAAGAGGAGAATGAAGAAAAAAATAGAAACACAAAAAAAATGAGAAAGACTTGAGTGACATTTAATTTAATTTGTTTTTAAAAAAAGGAGAGAAAAAGATTAGATGGCCAGCGAGGAAGTCGTATCATTTTTGTCATTGGAAGTGGCGATTATGATTCGAATGGCCAATCAGCTTCTGACACGTATAGATTCTTAGGTAATCCATGTCATAATATGGCCATTCGAGTTTGTAAGTGCAGTTTCGTAATAACGGCCGGCTTTAGGATCTGTATTAACAAATTATAAATTAAATAATACCTTCCTACGCCACTGAAATTAGTATTGTTTATTTACAATATCTCATATAAAATCAAATAAAAATATCATTAATTTTTGTATAATGTTAAGAAAATCTAATCACTTTTGCAATAACAATCAAACCAAATCAAATGTTGATGTATTTTAGTGCATTGCAACTAGAAATGAGCGATGGCATTAGAGTTAAGCATCTACGGTTCAAATATATCATGAATACACAGTTATATATGGATCGAGTGAGTTCGTTTACCCTTTTAATAAAACATAATTTAAGAGTATAATTTTACCCATTAATTTCTACAAACTCGCTGCTATTATATTGTACGGTTTTACCAATTCAATGACTTTACAAAACTTTTCTCATGCTAATAATATTAATAACCACCAACGTAAGTGCGAACACGTAATTCCAATTTTACCCCCGTCCTGAAAAACCACCCTTACGTACACACCTGCGAACAAATTTCAAATTCCGGTTTTACCCTTGTCTCAAAAGCTCGCCTTCCTCAACGAAGTAACAGTAATGGAGCTCCCGATCGCCGACGAACCAACCTCGATATCGAACGAATCGTATCGCCGGAATACCTCCACCAGAAACAGCGTTGCCACCAGAACCACGAAATCCTTCCCGGCGCACTGCTTGTTCTCCGTCGTTGCCGCCGCCGTCTCCGGCCCGTTCGACCACACCACGTGCCTCAGCAGCTTCTCCCCTTCTTCTCCGATGAACCTATCTGGCACGAAATCCTCTGCTCGGTCGAAGATCCTCGAGTCCTTCGTCGCGAACGGCTGGTACCCGAAGAGGATCTCGCCGGCGCGTACCCTGAACGCGCCGTCGTGGCTCTCGACCACCAGGTCTTGCCTCGCTCGTCCGTACTGCGCTGGCACCGGCGGCTCGATCCGGAGGCACTCGTAGACGACTGATCTGGTGAGTTTCATCCGCTCGATCGCGGCCATCTTGAGTTCTCCGCCGTTTGATCTGATCTCGGATCGGATTTCCTCTGCTAATTGGGTCTGAAGCCGGGTCCCGGCTCGTCCGACCCGTTTCATGAGGTTGGAGAATAGAATCTTCATCCCTCCCCAGGTGTTAAAGCACGTGGCGAAGAGGAGGTTGTGAGTCGCTTCCTCTCGCGAGATCCCCAATTTCTCCGCCTCCGCGAGATATTCGCCGGAATACTCGGCAAAGAAGTCGTAGAGTCTCTGGTAATCGGACTTGACAAGCGACGGAGGGAGGCGGAACGTGTGGAGGAGGGAATCTTCTAGAAGCTTCGGAAGACCGATCGACAACAATGGATGGAGATTGAAGAAGACCCATTTCGAGATTAGACTTGGCGCGTCGACCCCGAGGCTCGTCTCCTTCGGATTCTTCCCGTACATCGCTCGGGCGAGAAATTCGAACGCGGCTCTCTCTCCAGCGCCGGAAAAATCTGCCTTGCCCTTCACGGCGAGTTCTTTCTCGAGATCATCGAAGAGCTCCGAGTAAGTGGCGCGAAACTCGGGAAGGATCCTGTGGCGAGACGATTTCAGGACAAAGAAGATTAGGTTCTTGAGCTTGGCGTGGTTCGGCTCCGACGTGTCGAGATACGACAGAACTCTGTAACCTCCGGTGAGTTCTGTCGACGGCATGTAAGTTCCGGTGAAGACATTCTTCTTCTCGACCTTGTCGTTGTCGAACAAAACGGAGAAGCTTTTGCCGTCGAGCAACGCCACGACGTTTGGGTTTTCCGCGATGAAACTACCTGGCGGCATATTGACACGAAACACCGTGGAGTTGTATTTCCGGATACGGGATTTGAAGAACTCTTCGGCTCCTTGGTTGTAGAAGTAATCGAACCGATCTTTGATTGGTCCAATGATCGGCAAACCATAATCGCCTGGTACTTCCCGGATCCGAATCATGCCGGGTTTGGATCCGGGTCGGGTCGCCACCGCGAGATCCGTTCGCTGCGAAACAGAGGCGGTGATTTTACGTGTCGAAGAGGGCCGGATCGCAGGGAAATTCGCCGGCGGCGAGGATTTTTGATGTGGGTGTAGCGAGATCGGGAGAGGACTCAAAACTGAGGAAGCCATTCTCGGTTTAGATGAAAGGTTCTTGATCTTTTTTTTGTTTGGTTTTATGGATGCAGAATCGGAGGAGATGCTGATTTAGATTTATAATGGGAGAAAGAGGAGACGGATCATCATCTACCGTTTGGGTTTTGCATTCTCCGACCAAGCAGTATTTTTGGTCGGAGGGAGTTGACCATAGAGTCAAAGTTACTGTTGGAAAACGGTAATAATCACGTGCTTTATATTGGTTTACCACGTGAGCGCACTATATTGCATTTACGGGCCATTCCTCCCACTATATCTGTAAAATGTTTTTGTTTTCGTATTTACTCGGGCTGGCTTATTCTATTGCATATATTGATATGAAACACCCCAAAATCATATGCACTAATCACTAATGTTTAAAAAATGATATTAATCGCGTGCTTTTAAATTACCAAAATATCAAGCACAGATCTCTAGACTTTCAATAATTGATAAGATATTTGCTGAAGTTGTGGAGGTCATTTTCTTCAGTGACTCTTATTGTCCTCCTCCTCCAGCTTTTTTTTACATCAACGTCGTGGAGAACAGCCTCGCTGCTCCTTGTTTCTATCTCTTTTGAGCCACATTTTACGAACTAATATGTTTTTTCCTTCAATTCTTTTTTCCACATTTTAAAAAAATTTACAGATATTAATAGCACCGGAGGCATGCAACCCATTGGTTATAAAGTGGATCCACATGTATATATTTGTGTATATATAAATATAATATATAAAAGCGTAAGAAACTACATCTTATTTATAAAAAAAAAAAGAACGACTGACTCGTATCTTTGAATTGTGTGTACACATATACATATGTACACGTCGTAGCCTAAATTGCCGCACCTGAAAAACAAAAGTCCACGGAAGGTCGGAGCGACGAAACAAAAACGGCACACATTCCTTGAGGATTCCGCCGTTTCATAATGGCCGCAATTTCCTTTGAAATATATTCTAAAAAATGCCGCAATTTCATGCGTGTCTAAAAGAAGGAAAAAAAAATTAGTCATCACAATGTCCGGTTTATATTTCGAAGGAGCCCACGCGGTGCCCAACGAACTCAAAAACCTCTTTGACGGTCCGAAAATTGAAATTTCCTTGGAAAAAACTACAAAGATCCCTCGAATCTTCTCTTCATTTCATTTGGCGCCATGCGTAGCTGTTTCACACACACACACACATATATATACACGTACGTACACAGACGTTACAACTCCGAAGCAAATTTCAAGAAGCGATGACGACTATCAGATTTCTTGTGCGTAACTCTAAACCGTTGGATCGATTTCTTCCATCGGCATCGGCATCGTCATCTTCTTCCTTTAGACTTGCTTCTTCTTCTTGTTTATCCGTCACAAGAGCCGTGAAATGCTGCTCTTCGAGGTTAGGATCGGATGGTCGGAAATCGGTCCTGAGAGAAAGAGAGAGGAGATCGACGGTGGAGGTGAAAGCATGTACATCGACGACGGAGAACGTCATCACGTGGGAGGCACGTGCAGGCCGAGGGTTGACGGAGTTATTGTTGCTTGTGACACAAGTTGGAAATGCTGTTCTTACGGCGTTGAGGCAATCTGTGGAAAGACGGCCGTCAAAATTGCAGATTCAGCGATACGTAGAAAGGGTATGTGTGTGTATATATGCTATAGTTTTCTCTATATATATATATATTAATCGGAATTTTGTGTTGCAGGTGATAATAGATTGTAGATTCTTTACCGTACTGGCAGTTGTAGGGACATTAGTAGGCTCTATACCATGCTTCGTTGAGGTAAATTTATTCTTCGGATTCCGACTATATATATGTATGTATATGTATGTGTGTATGCATGTATGTATCTATGTCTGTCTTCTACTGTTAGAACTCCCAAAGTGTTAATGTTGTCTGAAGACCAAGAAATTGTCCTGTCTTTTAGGGTTGCTTTCTCGTATTGGAATCATACTTCCACAGTTTTGGCACATTGTCAAATGGAGTAGAGGATCGTACGGTTCATCTACTAATCGAAGCCATAGGTATCATCGTTTCGTCGATTTTTCCGTCGACTATCGATCGAATCGAAAACATAGGAAATAAAGAATTTAACGTTTCCTTTTCCTTCCACTTCTACGGCCACAGATATGTTCTTGCTTGGCACGTCGATGCTAGTTTTCGGTATCGGTATCTATAACATGTTCGTACGAAGCGGAGTTAAACAACGAAAAACCCGATTTCTCGACTCGAAATCGGATCTCTTTGGAATCTTCCAGCTAAAGGTACATAACAAAACCCAAACATAACCTAACGGATCCGAACCCAAACCCGAAATGGCAACCACTAATTTTTACCCATTTCGCTGATACCTGTTGGATATGATACAGACGCGGCCGTCGTGGATGGAGATGGGATCGATCTCTCGGGCGAAATCGAGAATCGGGTATGCAGTGGTGATGATACTTCATGTGGGGATGATGGAGAATTTCAAGAACGTACCATTAGTCACATGCTTAGACCTCGCTTGCTTCAGTGCTTCGGTGTTTATCTCCTCAGCTTCAATGTTCCTCTTCTCCAGATTGTCTTCTCTTCACCAGTAATAATGCTTTCCCCAAGCTGGCTGTAGTTGTTATGTTCCTGCATTTTTTTTTAACAAATGTGTTTTTTTCCATGTTTTCGAGCGAGATCGAAACAGAAACTGGCGTAAATATGGCGGAAATTGTTAACAAAAAGTGTAACAATCGGCGAAACGTGATGCATATGTACCTATCGGAAAATCGTATCACCGTTTGACATGTTTGTGAGAGAAGCTCTCGCATTTCTGTGAGGGAAGGGACGTTTTCGTGAACATGGTGCCGCCTATTATTATGATCCAAGAATACTTGAGGAAATATGCAGTGGTGAGTTGGTACAAGAGAAAGGGAAACTGTCAAGCAACTAATTAACTAACCTCTTCCGGTGCAATAGTGTACATGAAATCCTCGATCTTTTTGGCAAACTGCACATACAAGAACATGTCAACCAAGAAATTTTTCATAATTTTACAAGCTTAGCTCTGTTGGAGTTTTTGCTCCGAGTTTTCGATCAGCTGATTACTTGGTTGATGTTGATGTCTAGGCAGAAATTTGAGAGCAGTTTGCCAAATAAAAAATTGCCAGTTATATTTACAGTTTCTTTAAGAGATACTGAATTCAACCTATTCACCAAATTCAGGAAAAAAAACTCGAGGAGGCAGAGGAGAAAGGTTAAGGAGGATACCCGATAACAGAATCGTACATTACCTTTGGGATTTTCCCGTTAAGCCTTTGGTCCATAAAAGGCAAATCCCCTTACGACCACAACTCTCCATTTCCCTAGATACCCATTTCTCATCAATCTTATGACCCTCGGATTCTTGGACAGCAAGAGTAATTTCATCCCAAAATGCGACATAGCAGACCTGCATCCACATATTCAGTCAGCATTGGCGAATACAACAACATGAACGGGTAATTTAATGCAAACCTCTTCGTATGCAAAGCTATATTATTAGTATAGAAGAAATCGGTTCAAGGGCTGAGAATGATAGTTTACAGCATTTACACACACTGTTGGCTTGATGCCTTTGACATTCCAATAGGTTGATAAAGGTCATCTCCACCACCAAAAGCACAAGTTGACACTACTACTTTGCATTAATCTTTTGTCCTCATCAGAGATCCTAAATCCTCCATTTTCAACTGAAAAACCCACAATACACAGACACTATTTCCCTTACCTGTGAGCCAATATTTCAAGGGGGGAAACAAAGGAAATCAGCAATCAAGAAGTTATCGATAATCCAAGTTATTAATTTGCAGAGTTAACCAACTCATGACCTGAAAACTTTTTCTCCCTCTCAGCAAAAGTTTGGTTTCCAGTGAATGAAGTAAACCGTGTCCCGTTGATTCCTTGGGGACAGAGAGCCATCTTTTCGTCTGTAGAAGAAGTGCCTGTATCAGATAGATACACAACTTCTTGTATGGGAGAACCTGAATCTTTATGATCCGGGATGTCAAGAAGCTCGAGATCTTCAGCAGGCAGGGATGTCAAGAATCTGAATTTCACTTATCAATCTGTTTCTTCATAAAATGAACACCCATAGACAAAATTCTCAGATCAAACAATCATTACCGAGTCTCATTCACAGGACATCAATCAATACATGAGCTTTAACCAATCATACGACTTGGCAGAAAACAAGTGAATTTCACAGATTCATCAGTCTCACGTCAAAACCCCGACATAAGCACTCCAAAATTCAAACCCAGTACGAATTTTCTTATAACATTGTCCACAAAAGATCCCCTTTTCTACACTTGTAACAATTAGAAACAAATGAAATTCGATATTCTAACTAACAGCTACATTACTCTTTCATGTTCGAAGTTCATCTTCCAGTGACAGAACAATTCGGAATAGAAATTCCGAGGAAGAAAGGAAATGATCGAGCTTACGCTATCTAACACCACCTACAAGCCTCATCATCGGATCCAATCTGTTCAAATTTCCCTCATTCTTCTTACTCAGACTCGCTCCCTTCCCCAGATCCGGTGCCTTCAACCCACTGAGTTCCGAGTTTGCTCCACCGCCGGATTTCATCCCGATTCTAATCGCTTCAACAACGATCAACCCAAAGTTCATGAGGAGTCTCAGAACTCGGTGAGGCAACTCATCGTTGCTCGGTGACTCGGATTCTTGCGCTTCCTACGGGAACGGGCTCGAATCCGATTCAACTCGTCCTCCGAAACCGAGATCGACACGCCGTTATTGGTGTTGCTGCTGCAGAACGTTGTGATTCACTAACTGGTTTGAATTGATCTCCGATGGTTTTTCTGAGATGCGAACGAAAGCTCCAAATCTTGTTGGGCGCACTTTGGTTTCGTGATCGAACCGGACCAAGCTCGACCGGTTGTTTAACCGGATATCCATTTGTATAGGTTTGTAATCTTTTCAAGAATTACATATGCCCCGTAATTTTATTGGCTTTAGAGATTCGACCCCACCATTCTTCAGCAAGTAAAAATCCCATTTTATAATTTGAAAATAACGATTTACATCATAGCGTTAATGCGTCACTAGGGACAGTGATCCTAGTGTCACATCACAACAGCAGAAATAAATATTAATAATCATGATAACAAAAATCATCTACAAATATAAAAAAAAAACGCTGCAAAATATAAAAAATATATTGGCACAAACATACAAAAATAACATTTCTTTCCATGTTTATTTCTATTTGGATATATAAAAAAAGGAAATCAACTTACGAAAAAAAATTGATATTTCCAAAATATTAATTTTAGAAGATTCATCAGTGCATCACCATATAAATATACCGCGTCGATCAGTGAGATAAATATAACTAAGAGCAAAATGATAAAAAGAAAGCTATCAATTTTCAGACGACATATAATATAGTTTTTATAGGGATTAAAATTTTAAAATTTTATAATAAAATTAACTTTTTCTTCCCTACAATAAGACCTTCGTCCGTCACTAATCCGAAGATATGGAATATATCACTCGACCGTTGAGCCACCCCATCTCCGAACCCGACTCTCCGCTTGTTCCGCCTGCGACAGATTTCACGACCAAAAAAAAATACAAGCTTCGATTATTATTATTAAAATCAAGACATTAAAATATAACGTATTGAATTATAAAATAGATTAACTTAGCCTAAAAATCTGATTTAAATATATCAGAATTCTTTTTTTTTTTTTGTAACAGACATGTAAGAAGAGGTGCAAAAAAGATACGGACCTCTTTGTTCCAGTTAGTCAGGTAGATGATGACGATCAGGATGATGGTTTGTAAGCAAATCCCAGCAACCATACCGGACCAAATCCCCTGCCATAACCGGAAAAGAAAAAAACAGCCTGAACAAACCCGAAATAGCAGCGGTTTCATCCGTCGGGTAAGGGGTATTTTCGGGAATTCACCTGAACGCCGAGGCCTAGCGTGAACCCGAGCACGATCCCGAGAGGCAACCCGAGAATGTAGTAACACCCGATGTTGATATAAGCCACCAGAGATTGCCATCCCGCTCCAACCGCAACTCCTGCAGAACGAAACAAAGGGTTTCTAAGTCATGTAACCGCAGAGTTTCTCATCCTAAGATTTTTCGGATACCCCAATTTTTTTTTACCCGACAAGACGGGTTGGAGGCTGTTCAAAAGGACGGTGAAGGCTAACAAGACGGCGAGCCTCGTGGTCTCCGCTGCCACGGCTTCGCTCGAAGTGAAGAGATGGGGAAAGTAATATCTCGTGGCCAAGACAACGATCATACACACGAGCCCGATTGCAATGGACGTGATCGAGACAACTACCACCGAGAATTTCGCTAGCCGGGAATTCCCCGCGCCTAATTCGTTCGAAACCCTCACACTGATAATCCGAAAAACGCAAGGATTCAACGGGTTTGCATTCGCTGATACATTTCATATGACTGCGGAAATGAATCCGAGATGTTTACCTTATTGCAGCATTGAAACCGATGGAGATCATGGCGGTCCAGCCTTCTATGTTCATGCTGTGAAAATCATTAGAAACAAGAAAATATCAAAAGGCTTAATACTATATATGTGTGTGTGTGTATAACTATATATATATAGTTAGTGTAATGCTCAGGTTACCATATAGAGATGGCATCAACTGGAACAAGCGGATTGGGAAGAAGACCCGTGACGACCACAAGAACCATCAAGTACCAGAACTCCAAGCTGTAGATTCACACTCGGAATCAAACACATTTTCTTAAAAAAAATGGATTTTTTGTTATCTTTTATTCATTTCAGTTCGTTTTGGACTCGTTTTTCTCTATTAGGGAAATCATAACCATTCGGGTTTTATATCGGATCCAACTCGGTTCGGTTTTTCATTTATTAATCAAATTGATCACTCCAACTTGAAATAGCGAGAGACAGCAACTATTACCAGAGCATAACAGCGGAAGCCAAAGAGAGCTTGACGAAAGCGTATAAATCCCGGAACGCGAGCCACGAGAATCCGTTCCACGCACCATCCGAAGTCGTGATAAAGATATACAACAATTGTCCGATAACGATCAACCACCACGACGTATTTAGAGTGATTGCTGCTCCGACCAGTCCCCAGTTAAGCTTGAGGATAAGCAGCCAGCTCACGATCGCATGGATCACGAGAACCGCCGCGGAAATCCATGCCATCACGAGCACTTTTCCCTGCGATTGTAGGAATTTCTGTATCGGGAAGTTCATCGCGTAGGCAAATAGCTGCGGTATCATCCACAACGCGAATTTTCCTGCATCAATGTATAAAAGATTAGGATTATCGCAGTCACCAGATTTAATTCTCGTCCAGTAATATCGATCCGATTTTTGGATACGTGAGTCATGGATTGAATATCCAAAGTTTGGAGATATTTCGGGATCCGACTCGCAGTTTTCATATACACAGGTTTGGACTGCGTTAGAAACAATACACACGTGAAACGAATGAAACACAGTTCGAAGAAGGCGAGGTCGGGACAGGCGTACCCGCAGCTCGGGAGATAGGAGGAGCCTCGCCGAAGAAAGAAAGGATAGGAGGAGACCAGACGTAGACGGGAAGCAAACAGCATGCAGTGACGAAGAGAATGACCCAAGAACGTTGCATGTATACTCCTAACATCCGCAGCTGTCCCGCCCCGAACGCTTGCCCACATAACGTCTCCAATGCACTCCCCATCCCTAACTGCTTCATACTTGGAGGTATAAGAACCGAATCGAATATAAAAATCGAATGTTTATAATTTTTTTCAAAACCGAACTACATAAAAAATAATCGAAAAATCCAATTTGATTAATGAATATTTTTATAAGTAAAACCCGAATTGAACGGAACCGAAATCAATATAAAAATCGAATGGTTATAATTTTTTAAAACTAAAATAATCGATTGAATCCAAATCGAAATTCGGATAAACCACCCTATGCAAGACTATGATATAGTTTAGATATCTGATTTTTCAAAATATCCAATCTTTGATTTAGTAGATTCTAAGTTTTTGAATTGATTTATGCGTAAGCACATTTTGGATAATCCTAAACTCGAGACAACAAAAGAACCCATGTCGTTAGTTATAAAGAAACTTTTAGGTGAAAAAGTGGAGAGAACAAACCCAATTTTAGTTCTTTTTTCAAATTTAATAATTCTAACATATTTTTTATTTTTCCAATCAATTTAGGAAAAAAACGAAGACGTTGTAAATAAATAAAATATGATCTTTTGGATCTAACTTTTAATTTCACAAAAGGAAAAAAAAACATTTATTGCCAACAGTGTTATCCTCGTGAATGGTACCACATCGTGGCCGAATTAGAATCACTCAATTTCAATGGTAATTAGGATAAAACCAAATTAATCACTAATTATCAGAGATGCTTAACGATAATTAAAGGTTTTACTTCTTTATTTTTTAATTATTATAAAATTTTAAATAGGTTTATAAATTTTAAATAAGTAACAGATTATATACATATATATGTGTATAAGATATGTGTGAGGGAAAACGGACCATGACGCCAAAGGCGAGACCGGCGACAACGGAGTTCTCGACGGAGACGGCGGCGAGTTCGAGCTCTCCGATATGTCCGGCGAAGGTCTGAGTCAGTGCTCCGAGTGAGTATTGACAGATTGCGGTGAAGATTGCCGGTCCGGCAAGTTTCCACAGCCTCCGTGACTCCTCGCCGAACTCTCTCGCCGTCGCCGGAGACTTTATTCCCGGCGATTCTCCACGGCGGAGCAGCGGTGATGTTTCCTCCTTCGCCATGCTCGGTGGGGAGAAGCTCTGAATTTTCGATCTCTTTGGGAATTTTCACACATGTATAGATAGATATATGTGATATGTGTGTGTATGTATTCATATATGAGACAAATGTGGATAATTGAGATGGGTAGGTAGAGGTTATAAAAATACACGACCGAGGTGAATCATCCTAACTACTACAAATTCGAATCAGAAAATTATTTCAAGTTTATTTGATATAATTTTTATAAATTAGATTAATAAAATTCAAATTAAATATAAAGAACCAAGTGTAAATTGTTTTAAAGAAATTCCAATCCAAACAAATGATATCTTAGTGTTAAATAAAATTCAAATAATAATGATATAAACAATTTAAATCCACGAGCGGACAAAAGAAAAATAAAAGACAACGTTTAGAAATAACATTATAGTATTTATCATAATATAATGTAGGGTGCTTAGTAATATGGTTTAGAAATGTTGTTAAACTTCGTGTAAACATGAATTTTCCTTTATCAAATTTTGCAATTAAATATACGGGTGGACAAACCTTTTCATAAAGAGTTGGAGAATGTGTTTTTTCTTTAAAATTATTATAGATTATTTTAAGTATTAGAAGTAACCAAGGTTGGTTTTTGTGTGTGTGTGTGTGTGACACATGTACATGCGTGTTCTATTTGATAAAGGGAATATATAGTAAATTATTTGCCTTTGATTTATCAATTAAAATGTAACAACAAATTAGTTAGATTTATTAAATTCTAACAATTCCTTTTCTGTTTAAATAACAAAAGTGAAAATGTCTCCTAAAAGCAACCTTCCTAAATTTTGATCATTTCACATTTTGAGCATTTAATGTGAGGTTTTATTAATAGAACGATTGTCAAGCTTTGTCTTTATTAAACAAATAATAATAGCAATCCTAATTGGTACAAATGATATTATGATTATAGATAGGTATTAATATAAGAATATTTATCATGTCAAACGCATTTATAGGAAAAATGTTCAATAACTCATCAATCGATGAGTATGTTAATGTCTCGAATATCAAAAATTGAAATACAGTCTCGAATATATAGTTTTTAATAAATATTAAATATTTTTTTTAATTGAGAGCAATATCACAAGTATCGTGCAATATAACCACCTTTGGGGACCATTGGATATTGGCGCTGAGATTATAGTATAGTTCCAAAAAACCTAGAATCAAAGATATTTGAGAATTGAGGAAAGATTATCCATGGAGAAAAAGTATGTCTGCATGCCTTTACCCAAAAACAGTATGCTTGCATGATATATATATATATATATATATATATATAGTGCCATAACATTTTCACGACTGTTGGGTATTCCATGTTGAAGAAAACCCTACGATCAAAACGTAAGGTTAATTGTAAAAGTGTTTGGTGTTTAGGTCTACTCTATATGTGTATGGCGAGAAATACGGGTTTTTCTCTATCATTTTGGATAAGCTTTCATTTCTCTCGGCTTACACTTGTTGCCGATGACCAGAGTACACGAGATAAGCTCCGCAAGGCGCAGCAGTGTACGTTTTCGGGTCATGAGGAGGTGGCATCATATAGCCGTAACCGTTGTAATATTGCCCTCCATACAACGGTCCGACTCATTAGTAGGAGTCGAAGCTAGAATAGCGTAACCTAATGCGTGCAAATCAAATAAGTCTATACGGATTATATAAACATAAACCGTACGAGTTGGCCCGGCCTAACACTAACTATCAAGAGATATGGAGATTATACTCGGGAGATATCAAGAGATGTGAAGAATATCCTAAAATATTTTCATAATCTTTAGATTTGATTTGATTTCTATATTTTAGATATTTTTATCTATAAATATTATAATATTCTATGTTGAATAACGAGAAATCAAATGATCTCCATTCATTTCTCTAGTACTGACATTAGACAGTTTTCGTTTTCTGTTTGGTTCACTGAGTTAACAAGGTTACGAACCCGGTAATGAGAAAACTGAGCTGAACGTGCTGCATCTCGATGAAAGATTAACCTACTCTTAGATGTCATGTATGAGTGAGAGAGAGAAGATTGCCTGCTTATTGGCCGGGTTACGACCCCATGAAAGCCGAACTCTTTGTTTTCCAATCACCGCCCGGCCCGTTTAGTTTGTCCAAAGCCTCATCCGCACTTGTTCTGACAAAATATGTTGGCAGTTGGCCACTTATTAGTCCGGTGATTACGGTGCAAAGAAACAGAAACATGCATGTGAATACAAAAACCGTACCTGTTCACAGATTGAACGAATCCACATTCTTTGGCGACAGATCTTCATTAGTGACATCTGGGTCAAGTCCTCCCACGAATATCTAAAAAAACATGGATTACTTGAGGAAAGATTAACCTTATACAGTCACAATAATGCAAAAAAGGAGTAATTACTGTTGTGTTCGACGAATCCCTGTCAGGATGACCCTGGGCACCACTCAACATGTATCCACCTTCCAAAAATCAAACAAGGAAAAGAAGGTCAAGGTGTTCAAAGAGACGTAAGGTTACCATTGAATTCTCTTCTAAAGAGAAAAAAAATGCCTAGTACTGAATTCCAAGAAAGAAAGGCCCTCTCTCCAGCCATTCGCGGATGAGAGACAACAAAGTTTAAGACATTCTAGCTTCACCATATCATGACCCATAACATAAGTAACCACGTAATTGTATTAAAACGAAATACATAGAATGTATGCAAAGATACTGAACCAATTTGAATACCTTGCTGTTGATAAACCATTGAACGTATGGGGGACCAATTCGCATACCTCTGCTAGAACATGTATATTCATATCCTATGTTAACAGAGTGCTGAGTTTTACACATTGTAAACAGAGTTAGCGAGACTGATTACCACCCTCTCTGTTCTCAAACAGAAACCCTAAATCCGGTCGCCCCAATCAAACATTTGTTCATCCGCCAGCGAAGCGAATCAAAGAGTTGAGATAAATTCTCACCCATCCACTGATGCGAATCACCGACCCTGATCGGCTTATTGGAGCTGTTATGATGCTTGTCCCCGCGAGTCTGACAATGGCGGATGCTGATACTGACATGATCGTACAGCGGTGAGTCATATCCGCCGGAGATTCCTTCCGTTGATTATCCGCCGTCGGATTCGAATCAGACGCGTCGGATAGCACCCGCCATTACTGGATTTGCTTGAGCTTCGATTAGTTGATTCTGAGAAAATTTTCCAGTTCCTGGACTTGGATCTCGTGCTGTGGTATTTTTCACCAACGGCTACAGTTTTAGTTCGAAATTAGGGCTATGATTTTATCTGCTGAAAAAAGGGGAAAACGGGCCGTGTTAATGGGCTTTGCCCCGTTAACCCGGTTAATGGTTAACCGTTGTTAGATCGTACTGATTTAAATTTGTCTGTTTTATACTTTTGTTTTTCCTTTTTTTGAATTCTAAAATTTTAAAAGGGTAAATATATTTTTGTTCCAAAAAATGGTAAGAATTTCAGAAGTATTTTTAATATACAATATGATTTATCTTTTCTAAATTATCCCCCCCTTTTTTTTTGGAAACGTCAACGATAAACATGCGAGAAAAGCAATAGTGGTTTACCTCTTACGTATCCTAAGATTAAATACTAATTACTGTCATTGATATTTGATTTATGTAACATCTAATAAAAAAAAATTGCTAGAGTTTTGATAGACGATAGGTTAAATAACTCAGAACTAGAGTACTTTAGAAAAATAGCATTTTTATTTTATAATTGATATCAGTAGACCACGGATGTACAAAATATTTTCAAAAAACTAAATTCTAAATCATGAAACATAAAATACAGGTGGAAGAAGTGATGTTTAATTCGAACAAAAAAAATCGTCACGTAGTAGTTCATTAAATTACAACTTTTAACCCAGCCTCAATTTTGATTATATTGAAAACACTTTAATCTTGTACTCTCAATGTTGTTATAGTTTTATTGATTATTTTATTATAACATTTGTTGATATAAATATAGTAAAAAAGTTGATATAAATTATTTGTTTAATGTATGAAAAATATACTTTTAAGATTATATTACTTTCCAAGGAGAATACAACATTTTGGAGCTAATAAACAAATCGTGCTTTCTTCTTTTTCTTTCTTTTTCATGTGTATTTATTATTCTTATTATGGTCACTATTATTTATTTTGTCATATCACAGACATAATAATGTTACTGTTACAAACCCAAATTAATTTCTATCCATTATTGTTAGACCAATCAAAATTATAAAAAAAAAAATCACCCTTTCAAATCTAATTATTTATATATAAGATTTAAATTAATGCGTAAAGAGAATATGCCCAACATGTTATTAAAGCGTAAAAAAATTGTACGCTCCCTTTATTGCTATACATTATATAACATGTCTTTACGTGGAATATAAACAAAACAAAATATTTTATTGAATGTGAACATTACAGCACCTCAACCGCCAAAAATACCACAATACAAATGTGATGTTCTTAGTATTGTCTGACTAGACCGCAGAATCGATATATATATATATATCATTTATTGTTATACATTATATAGAAACATGTGTTTATCTAATAATCTCATCATGGAATTAATGTCTACCGGTCGAATGTCCAACACCTGGGCTGTTGCCGGGGGCGGTCGGCCTGAAATCGGTCGGATAAGCTTCTGCTCCTTGAAGAACGTTACGTCGTGTTTTTGAAACCGCAATGTCACCATCTCGAATCTTGTTTTTCTCGTAATCTTTCGTGTTTTTCAAATGTCTTCCTTCGGCATACAGATTATCGTACGAAACCACAAGCAACAGGAAAATAATTATCGAGAAAACAGATTTATTGGATGCCATTATAAAAATATTGAAATCTTATAGAGAACTATAATGTATAAAGAGAGTATGAAATTACAAAAGGAAAATCAAACGAAAATATATATGTGTGTGTATGTGTAAGATGGGAGATGAGAGTAAGAGGGGAACGAGGGTTTACAATATATAGAGGAAATTTTTCGAGGAAGAAATGTTTTGGAAACTAAAAATAAATGTGTGCTAAAACATATTTCAAAGAATAAAATGATTATGTCGTATGATGTCTGCGTATATAATGCAATCCTAGTGATTCATACTTCCATATGTTTTGCATGTCCCCGTGGCCCCATGCATACCAGTCTCCATTTTTCTTATAATATAACACTCATAAGAGTCAAAAACTATGTGTAAGCATGTGTGACTGTGTATATATATATATACATATATGTATATATATATTTCAAGTCCTATATGTTAAAAAAAACAAAAAAAACTAAACAATGTATATCATTTGATTCGGATATTCCAACAAAATGAAACTTGGAAAAACGTCAATATTTACATTAGATGGATCAATTCTTTTTTGTTTCTATAAGTAGTATAATGACTATATATTATAACCATGTTAGTCCATCCTTTCATAGACCATGTTAATATTTACATTTACAGTTTTTTTTTTGTAGCACACACTTTCATTCTTTAATAAAAAAAACGCTTTGAATAATATTGATATGATCTTTGATTATAGTGCAATATTTTGATTGGAGTATCCAAAGGGGGAATGGATATATATATATAGTGATGGTGGTTGGTGCCTAATTTTTCTCATGAGAAAAAACCTTGGTTTTTTATATATTCATACATGCCTCTCGACCAAAAGAATTAAGAATCTCATCAAACACCCCCACATGTTATTAGTACAATTTCCACGGCTAATTTGGCATGTCTATGTGATGTCATCATATAACATGCATCCATCACAATTTGGTTCACCATTTCCAATACCCACTAGGGAGAAATTGGCTTGGACACACGTGTGTATATGTGCGTATATGCGTATGCGTGTGTTTTTCTATGTATGTACATTATCATGTGCATGTCTAGGGGTTCCCAAGTTCGGGAGACCAAATTATTGGAACCCAATTTTCCTAATTAAAAAATCAAGTGAAATAATAGAAATGTTTTGTACGCATTTACTGGAGTGCCAACATTTTTTATATACCCATACTAGAGTAGTTTAACAAGCGAAACGGAATGCAAAGTATTTGTCTCGTTCCGAATTCGAGTTTGGGAAAAAGTATTCACCAAAACTTTCGGACTTCTAGGATTAGTTTGGGTCCCAATCCAGAATATTCAATCACAAAAAAATATTTTTGATATAAATCTAATTTATTTTTTATTAGAATGAACTCGTTTAAAGATAAGTATAAGTATTGTATTATATGTTATGTATTTTTCTATATATTTAGGGTATTCATATATTGAACGTAACTGAATATTAGAGAGCAAAAGAGAAAAAAAAACTAAATAAACATATTTTCAAATATATTATTGAAATTAACAAAACAAAACACATAGAGTTTATAATTTAACACATAAACGAACAATAATACAATTACATATAAATAATATAATTCTAATTTAGCGGTAATGATAAATTTTTTCAATAAAATCTTACTAGGTTTATTAAATGTTTCTTAAGGTGTTTTCATTATTTTTTTTAAAAATTACCTTTTTAAAAAAATAATAAACAATACCATTTGTGTCTACTGAATAAATAAAACATACATTTCACAAACAAATTATTGAATCTAAAAAATAAATAATTAAAAAATTATATTTTACTTTTTTATTATGACTAAATTTTTATTTAACCATAAAAACATTTAAAATAACAATTACATAATTTATACAATTTTATATCTTTGAATGTTCTAATCACATCATATTCTTAGATATGATAGATAATAAATAATTTTATAAAATACTATGTAAAATAACTTCGGTGGGATTATGTTAGAGTAATAAATGGAATAGTGAATTGCAATGTAACTTTTTTGACACGATAAATATTAGAAAAGTGAATATTGTTTCAAATCATTGTTTTCTCTTAGATTGTTTGAGATCTCCCATTTGTATTTTCGAATTTATAGGAACTCAAAAACTTCATGAATCTATCAATTGTGAGGTATTTATACTTTGAAGTAATTGGCATTTCATGTTATACTTTGATTGATTCGTTGTGTTCTTATTGTTCCAAATCATTGTTTTCATCTTAATTAGTTTTAGATGAGACATCCCGTTTGTATTTCCGAATTCATAGGAATCAAAAGCTTCATAAATTTGCGAATGTGTCAGTATTTATACTTTGAAGGAATTTGAATCTCATTATATATTTTGATTGACTTGTTGTGTCCTTATTATTGTAAATAATTGTTTTCGCATTAGTTTTTGAAGATATCTCTCGTTTGTATTTCCGAATTTATATGAATTCAAAATCTTCGCGAATATGCAAATTGTGTTGATATTTATACTTTGAAAGAATTTGAATTTCATGATTGAAGAAACGCGTGCGAATTTGTTGCCAAATATGAGTGCACTACATCACGCTCTCGTTTTCGAGATATGCAAAATAAGACATAACAAAAATTTTAAATATCCTAAGAATTGTTATATTATTTGCACTTATAAGGGATATTCGCTTTTAAACAATTAAAGTCTAAAGATGTTATAACGGTGACACTAAAAAAGTCATATTGTGTTGATGACTTGAGAATTTTTTATGAATCTTTCATGTTGGCTATTGTCTGCAATGTTGACTCGTTCAATCTCATTACACTGTTTTAGTCTCGAAGCCAATTGTTTTGAACAAGAAAGAGACATTATATGAAGTTTATCTTATAAATATCATGAGAAACCTGCGTATTTGAAACTCTTAGGGGGAGAAGGGGAAACTTAGACCTTATTTCAAGAGTTCTTCAAAACACCAACAATGTAAGCAACTCTTTTTACTGATTCCTTAATGGCATTGAGTTGTTGTGATATCTGCAATATTTTTAGTTTGCCCTTTTGTGCATGAGTATGTAATTTATCTTCTGTGTCTAAGTAAGGAATACGATGTCCTTGACCCTCATTGTTTCTAGAATATGATAAATTCTCATAATTTGAATTCACGCCAAGAAGAAATAGTCTTTCATTGTTTGCAAACCACGAAACGCGACCAAACCAATACAATCAATCTGGTATGGGCCCACCAAGAACAAGAAAGACGAAAACAACAAGTGTGTTATTGTTGGCTCTACTCCAAAGGAGATGTCGGACCTTAACATGTGCTCCAATTGATATAACTATTCTGGAAGTTGTATCAAGAGTTGTTAAATTATTCTCAAAATCATCTCATATTCGAGGTATATGGTTTTGGAGATATAATTTTACTAGGGAATGAAGAACAGATGAAGAAAATTCATGATTGGCGGAATGACTTTGTTAGTGTCTTTCTATCTAGTCGAGTCGGTAAGTTGTACAAATATTTGAAGTCTTGTTCCGGATGTAGACATGTTTGTAGGTTCATGACTAGAAGAATAATAGGAATGTTACATATGTATTTATTGGAATGATAAGATTTCTGATATAAATATAATTTACTATTTATTGGAATAAATCCGTTTAAAGATAAATATTGTATTATATGTTATGTATTTTACTAGTTAGGGTAGACAAATGGTTTGAATCTGTTTATTTGGTTATGATTATTTCGGATTTTGAAAATCTATAATCAAATGGTTATTTGATTTTAATCAGCTCACCAGTTAGGGTTGCTTATAGAGATAGGGTAACAAAGAAAATATTTGCGATTAGTACAGAAGTAACGAGAAAATGAAAAAACATTTTAAGATTTATGGTTCCCAAATGAGTTTATTAAATGAATAAAAAAATATTTAAACCAATTCGTGTAAAACACGAAATGGTTCTAAGTTAACTTGTGAATTTTAACTCATTATTTTTATAGATAAAAAATAAAGTAGTAATTGAATTTCAAAAGATTAATTTTATTAATCTAAATTACTATAAGATTTGACAAATATAATATTACTGTGATTTAATTTGTCATTATAACTAAATTTTCAAATTCAAATATGGTACACAAAATAGAATTTGTGGATATTAATTGAATTTAAAGTGATTGGATATCTTTGTTATGAAATAAATTCATCTAAAAATATTCGCCGGTCGGGAGTAACCAATGGGAGTTGAAGTGGACATCTGAGGAGTTCCAAATCGAACACGAACATAGTACGGAACGATGGATCACTTTCCACTATTAGTTGTTCCCCAAACACTCTCATATTTTCCCTTACCCCTACTCCCTACGCCTCCCCACATTATTATTATTATTACTATATATATATATATATATATATATATACTAAATAAAATTTTGTTTTCCTTCAAAAAATACGATTAAATATTTGAATATCATTAAGAATATACAAAACAATCAAACATATTGCAGGGAAAAAATATGATTATTGAGTAGAATGAGAGGCATATATTGTTGTTTGTAAAAAATATACATATAAATCAGAAAGCGCATTGACAAGAGCTGAAGAGTATGGCTACAATGGCCACTGGGCCGAGACAGTGGTCGGTGGTTGTGGTTTGTGATTTGATTTTCATTTGCTTTTCGTATCATTTCCGGATTCCCTTTTGGCTTTTGCTTTTTTTTTTTCAATCTTTTTTTTAAATATACTAAGAAATTGTCTTCATGTCTGTATCATACTTTGATATATTTGGGTCTTTTCTCATAAGAGATTTGACATTATAATGAGATATCCCATCATAATTTTCTTATTTATTATTAAATTTTACATCTATGCAATGACTTCTACCGGTTTTCCCCTTGGCAATTTCACTTTAATTTACAAAAATCATATCATATGCTTGTTTTCTTTCTCTCATTTTCATCATCCTACGGTAAACCAAGAATTCAATAAGATTAATCTCTCGATTCTCTAAATTTGACGTTGTATCCACTGAGAGAACATAAAAAAATTTATATCTGAAGACTAAAAACGAAAAGTAAAAAGATGAACAAACAACATTGAAACACAATATTTGCACTAGTGATATCTTTACACAAATCAATTACTAAAAACGAAATATATTTAAGTTCAGGGGATAAATGTCAATAAAACCTAATCCACCCATTTTTTTTCGTCTCCGAAATTAAATGGAATAAGGTTAGAGGAAAATGCATAATACAACTTGGAACAAAAGATTAAGACAATGCAATCAAATCAAATCAAATGGGTTAACATATATATATATATATATATATATATATATATGGGTATAATACTTTGATAATATACACAAGAGGAGCCAAGGAAGGAACTGAAGATGCTCTGTTTATGTACAAAAAAGCAGATATCAGAGCCAATGAATCAATCAATTGCCACAACAAAACATTCTAAGTCGATTTTGGCAAACAAAAATAAAAACATTATGATTTTTGCCCATTAGATGAATCTGGATTTTCTATCTTGTGAGGAGTCTAATACCGAACAGGGAGTTAATCTTGTCTACCTGATTCTTCATTAACCCGAGACGGCCCACGAGATTGCGAACGTCGAGCCCTAAGCTTACGCAAGAACTGTAATGTCTCGGTGTAAGACGGATCAGACCGGCTCAGTGGTTTACATGAATTTATGTGGTCCGTCGACTCCAAAACCTGGTTCAGAGATTCATGTAAAATGGACAAGTCAATGGTCAATAAAACGAAAATTGAACTCGATCCAACGGTAGTTTCAATTAAAGAAATGGACCGTTTCTGCAACGGGAGGGTTCAGGGTTTACAGTTTAAGGTTTAGGATTTGAAGGAGAAGGGTGAGTGAGGAGATATTTATTTGTATCGGAATTTTTTTTACCCCGAAATGTATACTTACAACAAGTTCGCCGAATCCTGGATATGCAGATTCGATTGGTACAACCTCCATCCGAAAAGCCCATCCTCCATAGCCTTCGACGATTGGGGTTACTTTCGTCTACACTTAGACAGACATAATCGTCAAAAGTTTTCCGAGAAGAAATAATTTTCGATGGGTGAAAAAGAAATAGATTTCCACAAACCTCGCAGAAACTAAGGACATCGAGAATGCCTTTCTTGTGGAGCTGCCGAACAAAGTCATTGAGCTCCACTAGTCTTGGAGAACCACTTCTTAGCTCCCCAATCTATTATCACATAAATCGTTAATTAGAAATGGGGATTAGTGTATGAAAAAAAACGATTGAATTGGTTTGTATGGAGGAATACTAACAGATGGTGCTGGACGCAACACGAGACCCATTCGCCAGGGCATGTCAGCGAGCTTGCTGCCAAAATGTGGGCAGCTGTAAAATACCTGGAATCAAGGTAAAAAACAAGTGTTGAAATTATCACGGCCGATTCAATTGACTAAAAACAATAATAAAAGCATCAGTCGGTTCAAGAAGAATGTAATAAAAAGATACTAAAAACAATAATAAATCAACGGCCGGTGTGAATCAACTTACAACTCCAACGGTGTTGTTCACCAGTTTATCGAATTTTTCTTCCTTTGCTTTGTGTAGTATCTGCTTCACGACAAGGCCTCCCATACTGTAAAAAAAAAAAGAACTTTCCCGTTAAGAATTATTGATATTCAGTGAGTCAATGCCAAGATTCTAGTTTCAACTGATAGATGGTAATCAGTACATCCATGGCCGCTGACGATTATAACAACTAGACAGAGCTAGTATTAAAGAATACCCATTGGAAGGAGCCACAACAACAGAATTCAAACCTGTGAGTCACGAAAACAACAGGACGTTCCCCAATGCCAGCGGAAACAAGCTTTTCCAATAGCATGGAGCTGACTTCCTGCAAATTGACAATATATCCCACCAGTAATTGTTATTACTCTTTAATTCATTATGGGAACTTGAACGGTTAATAATATTTATAATCAGGTATAACAAAAGAAATGCACGCCATAAGACATAACCACGTGACCAACTCTCGACAACTTTTTTGAGGTGAACCACTATACTGGTTCAACAAAACCATGACAGTGGCAAATAAAAGGAACATAACGAAGAAAACTGAAATTATATTATGCCTTAATGTTTACAAAGAACGTAAGTACAAGAAAAAGCCCTCCACAAAATTCTAATGATCTCTATCAGATCATCTAGAATGTTAAGTCTAGGAATTTAATTAGTTAATTAACACTCTGGAATGTTCTAGCAAGCCATTTGTGTGTGTTCGACAGAGGAAAGTAACAAGTATTCATGTGTTTATACTAAATTACTACAAGAGTACCCATGTGAAGAACCCAAAAGTGTATTATGGTAAAGAAAATACCTGAAGAGGCAAGCTAGCTCCAGACCATTGCGTGAGGTTTGTCTGTATCAAAATGTAAACAGTAATCTAATGTCAAATCATCAATAAACAAGCTAGGAAAAACAAGTGTGAAATATTAAGATCTACCAAGCAGCTAAAACACTCCTGTTAGGAAGGCATCGGCTTGCAATATAGTGTGAAATTTAGACATACCTTGTATTTAATGGTAAACAAGCGAGCCTGAGGGAAATCATTGGAGAGCCACTCACCGGGCCAAAATGTTCCGAGCTTCCCTGCTTCCTGATCAATCTTCTCCACCAAACCAGACTTGGTAGAGGACTTGTCCTCAGCTATGCGCCAAGTTTTGAAGGGCCCTCCACGTAATCCATGGATAAAGATAACATCAAGCATAGGCTCATGCAAATGTGAAACACTACTAGAAGAATCAGCAGAACTTGACATATCACCAGCATCAAATACTCGATCTACAACTGTATCAGAACGGCTGGTTGATTCAGCATCACTAGGAGAAGATTCAGTCGTCTGATCGTTTTGATGTACTTTTTCAGGACATCTCCAATGGGGTAGTCCAGGATTAATTAGAAATATCATGTCACCATAGCGGGGACAATTACTACTCTTGTTTGATATGTCTGTCCTCGAAATGCCATCATTTCCAGAGTCATTACCATCGTGGTGATTGCAATATATATGTAACAGAGTAGCCTTTGCATAACTCTGTATCTTAAGGTCACCGCACCCTTGAATTTTCCCATTTGCACAATCATCAAGCCATTTGCACCATGTTTGATCAGCTAAAATGGCATCCTGTACTTCTGGAAGAAGTGAAAGAATGGTTAACAATCTAGCGGCATGCCTTCGAATGTGCGCACTAGCTGGGACTCTGACACTAGATGGATCCTGTGTCTTTACAACTTCAGATTCGTGAGGACTATTTGAAGCTCGTTCTCGTGCCTCAAGGGCTCTGGACGCATCATAAGCTTCTATGGCAGCTAGCTTCTCATAATCATCACATAACAGAAAGCGTCTTAGCAAACAGAGAATGCCAAAATCAACTATTTTTCTCTGACATACAGAATCTTCTGTACAGACCTCAGTCAGTGACTTGATTGCTTTAAGAGTCGCCAATGCAGAATCAGAGGCATTAAGTTTAGGGGGACTGTCTTTCTTTAAATTCTTAAGTGGACCTGCAAAAGGCTCAAGAAGGAGCAGATCTGCCAGTGCCAAGGTATCAATAGAATCTGTGACCGTACCCAGTTGAGCCATGGCAAGACCAACAACAGAGCTTGCTAGCTGATTGTTTGACAGAGTAGCAGAAGTAACTTTTGACTGATCTACCTGGATTTGACAAAATTAAAAGCTGTTATCGTTAAAAATACAAATAGAACAGATGTCCTTCAACTAATAACCATTTCCTGACCCACAAGATTATCTCTATTCTAACAATAAAGTCATAGACAAAACTTTATACACACCTTCATCTTCTCATTGTTAGGTAGGCTAGTTCCTTTAGTTGACGATGTTTTGCAGCAATTCAAAATCTCATTCATAGTGAGAGCTAACCACGCCTGAGAAATTGGCACAGAGTGTGGCCCATAATCCTCAAGAATGCGTGAAAGTATTCTTGTAGCTGAATCGTGGATAGTATCAGATGCAACTTTTCCAAGAACCCAAGAAAGTAATATACCAGACCATTTCTGACTCTCTTCAAGACTTAAATGCATGTCACCCGAACACAATAATTCTAGAGCCTTAGCCAAACTTTCCTGTACTGTTTTGTGCTTTCTCGTTCTCCTTGCGCTATCTCTCATCAGATGAAGACCCTTCTCCATCACCATCATCCGCGCTCGCTCACTTCGGTCAACGGATACTAAAAAGGCAGACAGTGCAACTTGAGCCAATGAGATATCCTCAGTTTTACTAGCATGTGAAACTGTGGCGAGTAAACTGGAACTCCAATCAGAAACAGAATCACTTAACGGGAGATCATGATCCTCCAATAACAGTCGAGCAACCAAACTCCCATGCCATTTCACAGTCCTCTCAGGTGCCATCAGAGCTGTCATGACAACTTGCCCATCACAATCAAGTTCTTGGATATGATATCGATTGGTACCTGAGGCCATTGCCCAGTTCGCCAATGCCCATGCAGCAAATGGCACCGCAACATGCTGACAATGCAAATCATCCCACAGGCCAGGAATCACGGCAGACGACAAATTTGCCTGTGATTGTGAATTATCATGTTTGCTTATCAATGCAAAACTTTTTGAAATTTCCTCTACACCGTTAGCGTCAGGGTTACCCAATGGGGCAAGCCCGCTAGTCCTTGATAGTCCGAGAACTGTAGTTCCTTCAAGGATTTTAATTCCAATTCCCTTCATTCCACCTCTTCCATCGTCATCATCATCATCATTATCCAGCTCATCAAAAAACACACCCCCTTCCTCAACCACTTGAATGGCTGCAGCAATATCTCGCATCTCAGCATTTCCCGGCAACGATGGCTTAAAAGACATTTTTTCTATGTTGTCACAGTTGGATGTGACGACATCCATTATGGCAGCCACAAGCATACTCCTACCTTTCAAAGAATCAGAAATATCGAATGAACTACGTCTTGAATGCTGCTCCCAAAGAAAAGCTAGATATCAATGGTAAAACAAAACTCAGAAGCATCAAAACATCAAAATCAGATGTGTTTGCAAAAGCACCTCCTATGTTAATAGTAATACAAATGAAAATTCTCCAAATTGACAATTGATAAAGAATCAAAGAGACATACAATTACAACACAATTGCACTGATTATATACTATTGTTGATCTTCACCCTATCTCTACAAAAAGCTTGAATTTTGTGAACTTGCACGGCTGTACAACAGCTCTTCCACATTTAAAAATACTCAGCTTCTCGTCTAGCACCTCGAAAACAAACATAAAGCGAAGCACTCAATCCTACGAATTATCCTTTCCGACACATTCCTTGGGCCTAGATTCCTATCACACTATCATCAATCTCCTTTCAATCGGACAGAAAACATCGTTTTACCAGAACATCTATCTAATAGATACGTTAACTGCTATTTCACTATGCATGTAACGCAATCGCCTCCTAAAACATGGGAAAACAAAATCACGCACCTTCTTCGTCTTTGGTTGGCACGAGAATATGAACTTCAGCAGGTTGGGGACCGCGTGAGGCCTTCCAAGAGCGTCCTTCCGAACATTCGGGTCGGCAATAAGGTATGCCAACGCCCTCGCCGCTTCGTCCCGAACCCCAATTCTGTCTAGGGGGACAGCCACCGTCTCCAACAACCAATCAACCACCGCACCACCGCCAGCTGCGACCAGAGCCTCCCTACGAGCACCACTCGCCGACGCAATGTCCGCAAGCAGAGCCGCTACACGCAGCTCGAATCCCACACGCACCTCATGGTTCGCCGACGATAGCACCGATCTTAGCGACTGCCACAGAACCGAAGCCGCAACACCTGTTTGCTTCGCATGGTGAATCACCCTCCGAAAGGAATCGCCGGATTTCTGAATCGCATGCTCGACGGACTCGTATACGCGGTGGTTTGATCCGTAACTCTCGTCTTTGTTTTCATTGTCATTGCAAAAGACTTGAAAATTATAGACTTATTGCGTCTTTTATGTGCACAAAAGTATGTGTTTGCTTCACAAGCTTGACGGTAATATGCAGATTACAAATCTCCTCGGGCCATGTATATCGGTAAGGTGCGTTGCTTCAGCGAAGACGTAGCTCACATGCCTGAGATAAAAGACTCTGATGTTCAGAATGCTTTCAAAGATCTGATGGCGGCGGGTTGGGCAGAGCTACCTGCTGCTGTCGCACATGAAGCGAAAGGAAGAGAAAACCGCCGCGTAGGCAATCGCGGTGGAGAGAGCGGCAAAGGATAAAGCAAAAACGGTTTTCCTCGAGGAGGAAGAAGATCGAACGGCGGAGATGGAGGAGTAAAGCGATGGCGGTTGCGACGGCGGAGGCGGAGGCGGAGGAGGAGACGGAGAGAGGTGAGGGTCGTTTCGGTTCGTGAAAGGGCTCGTGGTCGAGGAGCCATTGCTCGGCGGAGGAGAAGTGGAGAAGGATCGAGGTAGTCGGCGGAGATACAGTCGCCGAGGATTGAATCGGAGACGAAGCATTTTTTTTTTTTGCTTTTTTGGTATTTTGATTTTTTTTGGATCTGCGATATGTTCGGGTTTTTATGTTTTTTTTTCTTCTTCTGGGAATTGGATATGCGAAGACGACGGAGGGAAGATTCTAATTTCTATGGGGTTGCGTGCGTGAGAAAGGGAAGTGACCCAAAAATAATATATATCAATTACTTTTTCTACATAAATACACCTAGAGTTAAAAATTATTATACAAGATTAAAATATTTAAATTATAAAAATAATAACGTAACAACGGTTATTTTTATTTTAAAAGTTCTGCTTTATCATGTATATTTCAATTCCGTTGTTATTTAGTGAAAAATATGATAACATTTTAAAAAACGTGCATATTCCTTTGCGGTTCTTGTTGGGCAAATTGGAAATGCAATGCGAAATCAGCAGAGCTGAAGCTCTAAGTGGTGGTTTACGTGTCCCAAGAATAAGGATTGAGCCAATTTGTTATATATATATATATATATATATTGTCTAAATGTATTAAAAATTTATTAAATATCATCTCATTTTTTATAAACATAATTATAGAATATTCTATATAATATATTATATAACTCGATCATTTTTAATGAGAACAGAATTCGAGTAACCTTTCATACATATTTTGTGTAAAAATATTTTAAATATTTACAAAAAAAATATTGTCTAGTTCTTTCAGAATATAGTTAATGATGGATTATATATATATATATATATAATATAGAATTCTTTTTATAGAAATAAAATTTGATTAATCTCTTTCGTTAATAGATGTATTAAAAATTTATAAAAGATCGTGCAATTCTTTGGTCTAAACAAATATTATTGTGGATGGTTATATATAAATTATTGTATAACATGTATAAATGGACATGATTCTTCTTAGACAATGTAATTATAGATTGTTATATAATAGGTAATAAAAAAATGTAAAATGGCCCAATAGTGCACCCACTGAAACCTAATTCACTTCTGAATTAATGGGCCTAAATAAGGCCCATTAGAGCCCAAACCCGAAAACGCGTCACCTTCTGTGGTCGCCATCATCCGAAACGAGAAGCAAAACAGAAGTGCAAAGTTTTGGTCCAATCGAAAATGGTGGTTCTGAGATCTCTCCGCCGCTCTGCGGCCATCGCCGTATCTGCTCTCCGATCTTCCTCCGTGAATCAGCTCTCGCACCCCCGCTTCCTGTTTTCGCGGAGCTTCTTCGCCGGCGTTTCTTCATCTCCGTCCTCTCTAATCCCTTGTGGTAATCGAAAGTCCGTTTCGCTTTGATCTGTCTCGATAAGTCAAGCTGTTTCATCACTTGAATTTTTTCATTTCTCTGGGTTGTGTGGTCGTAGATTTAGATACGTTGATCCATATGATCGGTGTAGGACTTTTAGTCTTTGTTAGATTTGGTGTTCGAGTGAACACGATTGCTGGATCGGTCTCATTTTGCGCTCCCGCCTTTACGAATTATGGAAAAGAGATGCAAAAGTTGGTTATATCTTCTAGATATTTCTCCTGAAATGAAATTTATTTGGCAACTTGGACGATTTCTGTATATGCCGATTGTAGGTAAACTTTTGCGAACATGTTTTACCGCGGCTTATTTTCTCGATATCCTTGAATTCAAGGGGATATGTATTCCCCATATATCTTATAATGGAACATAGTGATCTTTTAATGGAAAATGTTCGTATGTAGCAGGGAAAGATGAGAGTTTTTGTACTGTGATTCAGCTGCTCTCTTGGTTTGATCCGTAACTCTCGTCTTTGTTTTCATTGTCATTGCAAAAGACTTGAAAATTATAGACTTATTGCGTCTTTTATGTGCACAAAAGTATGTGTTTGCTTCACAAGCTTGACGGTAATATGCAGATTACAAATCTCCTCGGGCCATGTATATCGGTAAGGTGCGTTGCTTCAGCGAAGACGTAGCTCACATGCCTGAGATAAAAGACTCTGATGTTCAGAATGCTTTCAAAGATCTGATGGCGGCGGGTTGGGCAGAGCTACCTGCTGCTGTCGCACATGAAGCGAAAAGCGCTTTGTCCAAGAACACAGATGACGAGGCGGGACAAGAGGCCTTGAAAAATGTCTTCCGAGCAGCCGAAGCTGTGGAGGAGTTTGGGGGAATTCTCACTTCCTTAAAAATGGCAATTGACGATAGCATCGGACTAAGCGGGGAGGTAAGGTGATTGTGCGGATTTGCTACACACTGATTTCTGGGTTGGTATTTTTCATTTCGGTTTTCTTATATTCGATATTTGATGCTTGTGCAGGATGTTAAACCTTTGCCAGATGATATAGCCAAGGCGCTACGCACTGTTTATCAACGCTATACTGTCTATCTGGACTCTTTTGGACCTGATGAAATCTACTTGAAGAAAAAAGTCGAGATGGAATTGGGGACAAAGATGATCCACTTGAAGATGAGATGCAGTGGGCTTGGTTCAGAGTGGGGAAAGGTAATATAGAAAAAAAATGTGTGTATATATATATATATATATATCTTCACGAGGCTTTTGGCAAACTAAGTGCATTTCCAATTTCCATGAAGGCATCTTAGGATAAATGAAGGCGCATATCATCAAACATGACAAGCTGAACCTTGTGGTTCTGTTTTATCATGCAGGTCACCGTTCTTGGAACCTCAGGGCTATCGGGATCTTATGTGGAGCAACGAGCTTAACGAGCAAAAAAGTGATCCGAAACGAGGGCAACTTCGATCTGTTGTCTATCGTGTTTTTTTTTTTTTTTTTTTTTTGTGTGCCTGGAAGCGTAAGGTCAGTTCATTTTCCCTTCCAAGTGACCTAGAGCTTAACATTGTTTTGAAAAATAAAATCGCAGCCCTGCAACGTTCCGTCCAATTCTTGGGCTTTGGTTTCTTACCGAGAAATCATCGGAATACAAGAACCCTTTTTGGTTTTTTTTTTTTTTTTTTTTTGTGTGTGCCTGGAAGCGTAAGGTCAGTTCATTTTCCCTTCCAAGTGACCTAGAGCTTAACATTGTTTTGAAAAATAAAATCGCAGCCCTGCAACGTTCCGTCCAATTCTTGGGCTTTGGTTTCTTACCGAGAAATCATCGGAATACAAGAACCCTAAAATTCAGGTCGAGGTAATAATACATTGTCACCGTATCAAACTAAGATTATTATCGTGGAGTAAACAAAAAACAAACTCAAAATATATATGGCAGATACTGAATAATAGAACTTCGAATAAAAAAAAAAAGAGCTCAAACTAAGCAGATAAACACTGTAAAACTCTGGTCACAATCCAATAATACATAAACATGTCAGATATTATTATTCATGGCCGTTTTTAATCAAATCCAAATGAAAAACAAAAGAAAGTGATGTTTTTTATTTTTTGAATATTATTATTATTAGATAAAAGGAGAAGCAGAAACCCTGTGACGTTTCCTCCAAGACCAAGACTCGGCAGGAGACTTGGGAAGAGGCGGAAGCAACACGGCTTTCCTGGCCAACCCGAAAGGCCATCCTTCACAGTGGCAGAACTCTTGAATCACAGATCTCTCCTTGAATTCCTTCAGATACATCTTCCATGGATTCTCGAACTCCATCATCATTAAGCTCGAGCAACACGATATCTCCGTCCTTGCTGACACGTACGCCTCTTTGCTCAGTCCACTCGAGCAACACTCGGAGAAACAGCTCCCCACTGAACAAAACTCACTTCCCTCTTCTTCCTCGTCTTCTTCTTTAATGGCGTCTTGGTCAGTGGAACCAGAAGGAGCCGCCCAAGAGAAGCTCTCAACGAGGGTTTTCGGCTTATGCCTTAGTTTCTCCATTGCCCGGTTTCTGATCTCCCAAACAACAACCTGAAAACAAGAGTTTTTAACACGATCACAGAGATGGGTTTTGTGTTAAATTGTTGTTTTATTGGAAAGAATGTTGATTGGAACACAAGAGAACAGCACTTCATGCTCGTTTCCGAAATCAGAGATGGGATTATCTTCATCTTCTTCTTCTTGAACAGACAGTGAAACCTTCCTCCCTTTGCATTTGCGACACTGCATGAATGCATCTCTTAACGCTGCAGCTATGTCCTTGCACCTCCGAGGAGGCTGCACTCTTCCTTCCTCGTTACAAAGTGTCGTCATTGGCTGCGCAATTCACTTCTAATTAGTCCAATACTTGAGCAACATATATATACATACATGATACATACATATATATATATATATATATATATATATATACGCACACACACACGTTGCATTTTTTGTTCAAAGACAAAGTGATGCATAATGACATTGCAACTAACATCACTAATATTCCATTTTAGAGCATCGATTGTGATTTTCTATCTACATTTTTTGCAATACCCATAAGGGAATCTCTCGGAAATTTCATATTTTACCCACTTTTTTTTTCTGATGAGTAATCTCATGTTAGTATGATCCAAATTAAAGAGATCATAACTCTGATAATAACAAAATTTTAAAATCATAATTAATTATCAAATAAAACGCTAATTCTACAAGACAATAGCATGTAAAACTATCCCAAAATAAGAGGGTTAAATAAAAAATATTATGGATATACTATAAATAAATAAATATATCTGGTTTCGTATTTCGATCATAAGTCCTGGCTTGAAGCACAAGACATGGTGACAGAAACTGAAGACAGTACACCAAACTTTTACCCATACTTCTGTCCAAAGTGCAATTAAAAAAAAAAAAGATACATATCTAACATTAGTTTCATACGCAAAGAGCAAAACCTTATAAAATTTCAATTTTGCCTTTTAACCGCAAATAGTTATAACTTCTATGTACAATTCAACAACTTGCACTTTCGAAAATGAAAATTTTGCATATCCAAACAAAAAGAGGAGATGGAGAAAACTTACCTATAAATTATTATTTTCGTTTTTGTTTTATTTTTCTCTCTTCCCTTGAGGATTCTGGTTAGGTTTTGGCATCAAGAAAATTAAAATCTCTCTCTGCTTTTTTTTTAAAAAATTATTATTATAGATATGATCTCTCATTGACCTCTGTCTTCTTCTTCTTCTTCTTCATGCCTTGATATTATGCATCTCTCAAATCCTTTCATAGGTCTAAAAATCTACAGAGACATTATTACATATGAAATGGCCCCACAAGCAATAATGACACCAAGAAAGCAAAACTCTTTTTTTTTTTTGTGCTGTTACTTTTTAATCTTTATTACAAAGAGACCCATTAAATGCCCTTTTGGTCTCTGCCTAATAATTATGACCACAAAAATCATGTGCTATTAGGCGTATCTCACATGCATTCATTATCCTCCATGGTCTAAATTGACCTAATGGCTAATTGATTTAATGAGCATTCGTCTGCGAATATTTCCGTAAAAGAATCTAAAATAAATGAACATTCATCTGCGAATGAATATTTCTGAAAAAAATAAATAAAAATATTTTCCATTTCATATAGGGAATCATGTATAAGAACACGTTTGAAATGAAAAGTAGTGAAATACTATTTCAAAAAAAAAAAAACTTTGTAATAGTTTTTTTCTTAACTAATAATGATGTTTTTTTAGAATTGTTTGGTGTGTTCCATATTATTATGGATATCCAAAAAGCCCATCTAAAAATTCAATATTAGGACACGCCACAGAAACATGGCCTGGTACCGGGCCTTATTGTGGGCCTGTTCAGGCCCAATAAAGCTGATTTCATTTATCGGATATTCATTTTATTGGAAAGCCAACCCATGAATGCAAGCAATTGCCACAAAATTAAAACCCAACAAGTATAGTCAGGCTACAGACCACTTGACCATACAAGCGAGGATGAATCATGAAGATTAAAACTTAAACCATTTATCGACAAAAATTAACGTCCTAATTTAGAAACAAAATGCAAGTTTTAATATTTTTTTTTTTTAAAGAATGGTGAGAGAATTTTTTGTACGGAAGGTTGTAACATTTTTTAAAATTTTAATGTATATTAATTGAGTTTTTTCCTTAGAAAAAAAAATCGTATAGTTTAATGAAGAGAGTTCAAAAACATGGCCACGTCGACAATGTGAAGCTGAAAACGACGTTTATGGGATGAAATAATAAAACCATAAAAAAAAAGTTCTAAATGGAGCTCGTTGTCGAGGAGTGGAATCTGATTTAACTTAGTTTTTGACGAATTGGTTTAGAATTTGCAATTCGTATAAGCAACCAACCATTTATTGAATTGCAAGCTTAATTCTAGTTTCTAATTTTCACCACTTGCTTTCTCTATTAATCTGACTAATTTATATATGTATATATATATATATTATTGTTAATGTGTAAATCAAAGTTTTATGTTGAATTTTTTAGTCTTTATAATTTATTTATTAAATTTAGAAAAAAAATAATTGTTTGTACATTTTTTTTGGACTTCGTGTCCATGATTGAGCTATACGATTTAAATTGAATTTCTTATTTTAAATATATTTATAATACAAAATGGTGTCTTCCAGAATTTAAAATCAATAAATTTATGGAAGTTTGGGCCCAAATGATCCTAACAAATATACTAAATCTAAATCTAAATGGACAAGGATGATAATTTGATGATGGTTGATATGTCATTTTGCGAAAAAAATATAGTCGACGGACCAATATCAGATATTTTCTTAAATATACACATCATTATAGAAAGAGTGTACAAATTATAAATGTAAAGTCGTACATTTCAAGTATTAAGTGGACCAAATACACCAACGTTCGGCACCTGCTTTGTAAGAAGCAAGAGGCTGCCACGTGGCTGAAGGATCCACCAGAAACGGCGTCGTATAGTATAGACCAAAAACAAACGGATAAGAGGATGAGATCGTGAAGACGGATTATGCATTTAAACACAGTTAGGGTAATTTTCTAACATTAAACCAAAAAAAAAGTAGCTATCTTTGCCTCAATCACAGTCTCATACTTATTTTTTTTTTTCTCTCGAAAAATTCCAAGAACAAATCCACCCCCAAGATTTTTTGGATTCTTATTCTCGCTGTCATTCGATTCCATCGTCAATCACTCTGATTTATTTCGCATCCTCGGAAGATTCTAGAATCAATCACTTGCCAAAAGCTCGTTCGTGGATTTTTGTTCTCTTTTGTCTGATTTAAGGCATAGCCCTTCAATTTCGGACCCCGGTTTTGCATGGAAAATTTCCTGGGTAAGATCGCTTGTTCTTCTGTGTTTTTTCTTCGAGGTCTCTGTGTTTCTGTGGTCCGAAGATTTTTTTATTGAAAGTATTGTCCGAAGGTTTCGCTTGGATGATGTCTCGATCCTGTTCTATTTTGTCTTCGTTGGTCTCCTGTTAAGAATTTGATCAATTTGAATATTTCTTTTTTCGTAATTGACAGAACCTTGTTTCCACGTTCAGTTGATCTTCAATGCTTCGCATTTCTACGATACCCAGATAGCAAAAATAGTCTCTTTTTTTTTTCTTTTGTATCTGTGGAAATTCTCCAATTCTGTTCATGTTGTGGAAACAAATGAGCAGCTGAATATGATAATCTAATGTTTAATTTTGTTCATCTTGCTCTGAAACAGTTTTTCCGTTCGATTTCGGACAGGAGTTTTGCATCTTTTCCTCTGCGAGTTCTGTAAGTAATCCGCAGCTTGAGTGGGGAATTTGAGTTTCTTGAACAATGGAGGAACCTTCTGAAGCGCCCTACAATGGCAGAACCGCTGATTCTAGACTTCAGATTGTTAAGTATTCCCCTTATAACCCCTGTGATAGGTTTTCACTGCCATGGCTTGATTTGAGATTGTTCTATGTGAGGATAAGCAATTTCTTGGTAGATGAATCTGCTACGCCTACGGTTCTCACTCTCAACCATGTTCCTCTAAGTCCAGACACCCTTTTGGAAATCAATGGCGTTAGATGTAACATTTACTCTGAAGGAGTGTCTTCTGTTCTTAGGAGAGATCGGGCCGATAAGAAGTCTGAGGAGGCCACCTTCGTTGCAACCGATAGTATCAGATTGAGTGGCGATGCGAGGTTTGAGGTTTATGATAAAGGGGATTTGATCTTGTCTGGAGCTTTGGAAATATGTAGTGGCAATGGATCTGAGAGTAATGCCAAGAATTGGAGTATGAGCTGCGAAACGGAGATTAGGGCTGGGAGCGGTTTCTTGAAGAGAAAACAGATTATGGGTCCTGAATCATTGTTACCGACAATCGAGGTTTATGTCGCTGGATGTTTCTCGGGAAAGCCAGTTATCTTAACTAAGACTATGCAGCTTGGTTTCAAGAAGAAACAGGGTAAGAAGGGCACTCTTGACGCAATCCCGGAGAATGATATCGGTGAGACGGAGAAAATCCGGTCAGCTGGGGTCGATCTACAGGTGCGTTTCTGACTTAAAAACTAAAAATTGAAGTTTTCGTTTCAATTCTTGTACTAAGTAGCACATTTCAAGTTTATTTTAATTCTTTTACATGTTTCATGAGTTCGACATCTTGCATCATGTGTTCAATCCTTACATGTCCGTCTTAGAGGATGATATGGAAGATGGTAAGCTAAAGCTTGGTAGAATTGACTTGTGAAGTAGGAAAGACAAAGTTCTTAAGCATCCGAAACTTGGGATGATACTCAATTGCCCTTTTCTCGCCATTCCGCAATTCTTTTGCCTTGTTTCAAAAGAGATCTATCAGACATTATCCTCAGCCTGTTGGATTTGAGACATTTTGTGGGTTGTGTTGTTCAAGTTCTCTTGCTTTCCTGATTGAAGTCCAAATCTTGAATTCTCCGCCACAAATGTCAATATCTGCCTAAACAAGGATAGATCGAAACGAATTTGGTGACTTGTACGGAGAAATGGTAAATGCCCATGTGAGGTTTGATTGAGACAAGAAGAAACTTATGCGAGGTATTCACATGGCTAAGTTCTTTGTCCCCACACCTTACATGTTGTGCCCATTTCATTTATTACATTCAAAATGTAGTTCTTGAAAGCATTTAACACAAACCCGTATGATACTGTGTTCTGTTTACCTGTTCTTGTGTCTTAGAATCTCAAACTTTAATCGATTTCTGATGTAGAAAGAGCAAATGAGTCCTTGTTTATTTGCGAGTGTTGATGTCTACTTTCGTTTTTCTTTGTTCGATCTTCAATGGCAGATGGAAGAGTACGGTGATCGAAAACAAGAATACGAAGGAGAATACGGGAACATGGAGTGGAGGAGGATGCAATACATGGAAGGTGAGGACGGTGAGATGTCATGGTTCAATGCCGGCGTGAGAGTTGGAGTTGGAATAGGGCTTGGCATTTGCGTTGGTGTGGGTATTGGAGTCGGTCTCTTGGTTCGTACGTACAAATCCACCACTCGAAGTTTCAGAAGACGCCTTCTCTGAGCAGTTTTTGTTGTTAATCCACCATTATAATACTATACACTATAGATACATGTGTGTGTGTGTGTGTATAGGCAGGGATATCATATGGGTTTCACATTTTGTATTGTTTACTTGATCTAAGTTTGTCATACTCTGTGGTTGTGGAATCCAGGAATTGTTGTTTCAGATGGTGACAATCTGAACCAAACCTAAGTGTGTCCGATGCACTATATAGGTGTGTGTGGATATATGGGAATTTTTCAATATAGTTGTGTATGATTAATATTAATAATATCCGTTGTCGTCCAGCGGTTAGGATATCTGGCTTTCACCCAGGAGACCCGGGTTCGATTCCCGGCAACGGAATTTCTTTTTCCCATTATCTTGGATCAAGACGCTGTCGTTTTGAAGCTTTCTTAATCGTTGATCTAAACGGCGTTTTTGTGACTTTTTCCTATGCGATCTAAAAATGTTTTAAGAAATCGCTTTTTCTGAATCCTTATAGCCATGATTAAGGAAGTGCCTCCTCTTACCTCTCAAATTCCTTGGTTCTGTGTTGTTTTTGTCACTCGAGGGAGAAAAAAAATGAAATAGTGATATCGTTGTCACGTGTTCGAATCCTGAAAACAGTCTCTTGTAGAATATATTACGAGATATTATCCAATCTCGGATCCTTTTTTAGTGGGCATCCGAATATTATATATCCAATATAATTTCTGGATATACCCGAACTTGAATAAAAGTGCAAAGTTTACGAAATTTTCAAAATATATATCATATTCAAGAGTTGATTCGTTATGAGTGCCGAAAAATTTTGGGTCTTCGAATCCAAAACGAAATTTCAATTGATTTCGGTAGGTTTGTAATATCCCTCACTTCTAGGGGCAAAAATGTCATTTAATTGTTCATTCCTGGAAAGGGGTCTTCGCCCCTTTTTTTTTTTTTTTTTTTAAAGATTTGCATCTAACCTCAAGTCGATTTTTTAAATCCATTTTTACAAAAATAGAATAGAGTAAAATCATAAAATTATAATATTAATACTCTTATAAGATTGATCTCACATAAAATCTGAAAATCGAGATTGCAGGCTGATTAGTGGAAGCAGCATGTGAGATTCGGGGCATAGGAGACCCTTCTTGCCCCCTAATGGAATTTGATAATGTAATGCAATAATATGCTTCATGCGATGTTTGCAATGAGGTATGAGACACATATATCATCAAAATAAATAAACAAATATGGTTATGGAAAGATGTCAATTTATTTGAACGCATATAAATTATAAATACAAAATCAATTGAGAAATCATCCCCTCTTTTATTCGTCGTTGCATGTCCCGTCGTGGAATCAAATCGTTTTTGGGGCGAGTTGTTTAAGTTTTTTGGATCCATCTAAAAATATAGACGAGCCAGTCAAGTCCGTTACGAGTCAGCTCATAAGTTTTTTTTTTTTATTTTATTTAATATTATACCATGAATTATTTTAATTTCATAATGTTCTAATGTAGTTGGACAATAGTTCTATAAAAACTGTTCTTTCAAAATTAGATCGGATTTCGGCATCCGAAATTTTTATGAAATTTGAAAAAAAAAATATTCTATACATTTTTATGCGTATATGTTTAAGCACATTAGATGGTAACGCAACTCGAAATATTTTTTACACATCTATATATTCTTTTACATATATACATACACATATATATATATATATATTATTTTTCTAATTAGATGAAAATATGTAGAGGGGAAGCTTGGTTCAACTTGATAATGTAATAGATATATATTATATTTATTAATTATAATTATAAAATACATTTTGATTCCCCCTTGCAGTTTCGTGAGTTATAATCAATAGGTCTTTTCGTGTTGACTTGGTCAAAGTCACATTATTAAATTTCTAGTTTTTTTTTTTCGTGACCACTCTATGATTGGATTCGGATGGATATTGTCCATTAAATCATTTGTATGCTTTATGTGATGTGGAACTTTAATACCCATATTTAATTGATATCTATTTTAATTAAAATAAACATATTTTGAATTTAAATTTTGGAAAATAATTCGAAGCTTGGCCAACTGAACCAATAGAGTCCACGTAAAATGTAAAAAAACAAAATTTACAGTATGGATAATTCATGACACAATTAGCTAGTTTAAATTAGCAATGGTACGACATAATTAAAATTCTGTCACTATTACATTAATTAATTAGTTAATTATCTCGCCTACGTTCCCTATAAAAGATTCTAAGTGCCATAAAAGATCCAAACACATTCATACAAAATATCATTTTCAGTACTGTGAGACTGAACTCACATGTTTTGAGGAGATGGGGAGAGAGATTCATTCCAAAGCTATTTATTTCTATTTAATATATTTTTGTTTTTATCAAATCGCAAAATATTATTGTTTTAATAATTTATTACAAAGAATAATTTAAAAGTTATGTTATTTTTAAAGTAAAACTAAATAGGACGGTGGAATTAGAGTAAGATGGTTAACAATCCAAAGACCAACATTACAACATTTTCACATTGCGAAGATTTTATTTTCATTGTACTATCTGTTAGCCTATCAGTGCTTTACGACGATTTATATAATTAATTAATGATGCTTAATGGAAATGTCCGGTTTTAAGCTATTTCACTGTTTGCTTTCGTTCATTCGTTCGAACTAATTAACATATATTTTTGCCTCTTTTCGTCAATCGGTAGATATATGAAATTCAATTAACGCAAATAAGACATTTTTTGGCATTAACTAGTGAAAAATCAGATGAAAAGCATAATCTAGAGGAAATAAGAATGGACATAAAAGAGAGAGATGTTTGAAATCTCCTTTATTTCAACACCAAATTTCCACCCATATGATTTAGGGTGCAGCGTCAAGGGTCCGAACCGGAAGCCAGAAATTTTATTATTTATGGTCGAATACCAAATTTTAAGCTATCCCACGGAATATCGAATCTCGGGGTTATCGATATGAATTTTTGTGGAATAAAATTAAGTGATAAAATTCAGATCGTAAAATTGTTTTTATATATATAAATTATGAATGTTTTGTCATAAATCCAAATATATATATATATATATATATATATATATACTGTTATTTGATTTGGAAAGAACGTTTTCATTCAGTGGTTTAGTGTTGTGTCATTTGGGTTATATATGTCATTTAGGAAGTTATATGGTCATGGGCGAAACATTTTGTTATTTTTGGGTGTGAATTGTGAAATGCAGTTTGTCCTCTTGTCAAGGCGTAGACGTGTACATGAAACATATTATGACATGGGCGGTTGTTATACAAATGACGGTAGATCCACAAGCTATTTATTCTTTCGATATTGAACCCAAACTTTTAATTTTGAAGGATTTTGTCCTAATTACCTCATTCCCATCATGACATGGGTGGTTGCTATACATAGACAAATTTATTGCATAAAATGCATAATGTTTTCGTGTGAGATAATGGGAACTTGCATGTTTGTTGTAACTGTGAAATTTTAACAATATATATTATAATTTTGAAGAAAAATCAAAATATAGATTAGAGTTAAATAATAACAAAACAAATAAAATATATAATCCATGTGGTCATATAACTCTTTTTTTTAACCAGAAACGCTGATTTTCACTTAAAAATTTAACCAAAATAGCTAATTTTATTTAATAAAAAACAGATCTCATCTCAATTCCATTTGGTAAAATAGTGTGGTTGAGACTTGAGAGTTTGAAAATCAAATGTTCAAGATATTGTATATTTTGCAAGAATTGTAGCAATTGTTTTGTGCGAACTGATTTTTAGGTTATTCGCGATATATATATATATATATCCCAAATTACTCGAATATCAACTTTTTTGGGATAAATTCAAGATAATTAGATCGTCGGATTTAGAGTTTTGGGTTATTTTACCATAATATAGAGTCGTATAATAAATAGTGTGCAGTATCATTTGGACATGGTGTAGTAGTTAAAAGACCCATAATTCTCTAAGAGGTCATGAGTTCGATTCCAGTTTAAAGTTAGTCTATCATCTTTTGGGTGATTTACTTGTTTCACGTGGTTTGCAGACTATTACGTGGAACCAAATGGTTTATCACCTTGATCCCTTGATCCGCCGAACGGAGTTTGTGCCGTTATATAAAAAAAAAAATCGTGTGCTCTTTCCACCGAGAAATCTTTGACGCATGCAGCATCTTTTATTGACCCTTAATATTTTTTCCGAATTGATTACATCAAATAAACCGAATGTCATCAACCTACGAAGATTCGGAAACAAAAAAGAAACTATAAAAGTGACGTCGATTGCAACAAATATGTATCCTTTCTCTCTTAATTATTAATGAATCATACAATAAAAAACACTACATGCACACCTTAACTCCTTTCTATACACTATAAAATATAAATATATATAATCCTTTTTACTCTGCGATAATTCTCCCACCAAGTGACACAGACAAATTTTTTTCAAAAAAACAGTAGAGTAATTTCCAGAATCCTTAATTATTAACCTTATTATTATCATCACGATCAGGGGCATTGGAGTTCTTACAATGAGCAATGGCGGCTTGAATGGCGGCCTGCAACTCCTCCATCGTACTGTCGCTCGAAGACGAACAAGAATTGGAAGAGCTCGTCGTCGAAATCCCTCGAAGATGTCCACTGTTCGTCGGCGAAGTCCTCATCGAAGCCGGAGCCGAAAACTCACCTATTCTCCTTCTTCCTCTCAAATCTTTTCTCCTGCCGCCATTGATATTGTATCCACTGTTGTCGTTTTTTGTTCTTGAATTCGTCATCACGGCGCTTGCGGATGAGAATGAATACGCTTGCCTCCTCCTCATCATGAACTGCGTGCGGTTTTCTCGCCTATGGAACAACATTCTTATGTACTTCTTTAGAGCGTGGCTCAAGTCTAAGCTCACAAGCTTCATCTTCTTCTTCTTCTGCTGCTTCGTTTTGTTTTCCTCTCCTTCTTGTTCGTCATCTCGATCCTTATCTTCGAACCCTTTTCTCCATTTTGATAGATTGAATAGTGAAAAAGATCTAATGGGTTTGTTCTTTCCTCGATTCGTGCCGTGTCGATTCGTGCCTTCGAAAACGCCTGTTTTGTGGCCGTTTTCGATGATGTTGCTCGTGCTCTTTGTTATTAAACTACTGCTTCCGCTGCTGTTGTTGTTGTCCGTTGTTATCGTGTCGTGACTTAGAGTGGGCTTGTCGTGTAATATGTCTTTGACAGGGAGGGCAAAACCGTCCAATGAGCCTGTCGAAGTCCGGGGAGAGATGGGGATGTGAGAGAGGAGATGGAGAGGAAGGAGATGGCCGTGGAAGAAGATGTCGTCGGCCGGAGACAAGTCGACGGCGAAAGGGTCCGTGGACGACGTCGTTTTGGAGGTGGTTCTGAGATGATTAGGGTTCGGTTTCGAGCATGAAGAAGGGAGAGGTTGGAGAGAGATGGCGAAAGAGAACTCATGAGAAGGAGACGAAGAAGTCGACGATGGTGAAGCTTCTTGTTTAGGGTTTTTCTTTCCGGTAGGAGTTTGAGTATTGATGGTTCTGCTCTTTTCCTGGGTATGGGTTTCCATGGTGATTGAATAAAGAGGATAAGAAAAAAAAGGGTTTTGTGATGATCAAAGGATATGACGATTTAATAATAATAATAATAATAATAATAATAATAATAATAATAATAATATCATCGTCGTTATTATTATCTTTGAAATATTTGAACGTGTGTATATGGGTTGTTTTCGGTTTTCTGTAAAGTTTTGAATATGACAAATCTTATTGAGGAGAAGATAAGGAAGACGTGGAGAGAGACGAGGGGAGAGAGAGAGAGAGAGAGAGAGAGAGAGAGAGAGAGAGAGAGAGAGAGAGGTTTAATAGATAACATTATATATCATCGAAATACATCACGGTTACTTCACACATTCGATTCATGCATATGTATAACACACACACATATATAAGCACCATATCATTTTTAATCTTTTGTTATTGGAGATTTCGATAAACGTAATCAATCTAAATCATAGACATTTTCAATCGTTGATTCATTGCAAAATAAAATTTAATTCAGTGTATTAGACTTTAGAATTACTCCGTCTATTTCAATATAATTGTTGTTTTAGGTTTTTTACAGTTTTTAAGATTTTTTTAAAAAAATCATATATACCTTTATTAAATCATATTCATATTATTAAAGTTTGATATTTTTAATTAAAGATAAAATTGAAAGTTTTTATTAAAAATTACCTAGAAAATATAAGATGACAACTATTTAGAAACAACAAATAATCTCTAAAATCACAAAAATTTTGAGACGTACTGTCTAATTCTTTTTTTTTTGTTATTTGAACTGTTTTATCTAATAGTTAGACAATAATTAGAACAATATAAAATAACTGTAATTAATTGTAATCTAAGTGTCGCTTACGACTTAATGCAAAATCGAAGTTTAAAAAAAAAAAAACAAAGTGGGACTGTGGGGCCAGAAAAAAAATTCTATAAACAGCTGGATAGGTTTGGAGTCATTTGATTGGGGAAATAAATTTTTTTTAAAAAAGGAAGAAAAATATATCAAAAAGACAAATGAGAAACGTTGTCTTTTGGACACACGTGGTTTTATTATTATTTTTTAAATCCAAAAAAGACAAATGAGAGGCGTTTTTACCCAATCTATTACCCCGAAAAAGATATGTTACTTTTTTTTTTTGGTCATACAAAGTTACAAACTATACTACTTGCATATCGAACGAAAAGGGAACGCATGTCCATAGGCGTTGATTTATATATAAACTGTCTGTCACATAATATATATAGAAAAATTATATTATGGAATTTACATATACTCTTTTTTGGTAAAGGTGGAATTTACATATTCGAAAAGCTATAATACTCAAAGAAAATAAAAAAAGATTTCCTTTTAATTCTATTTTTATTTTTTATTTTTTCATGTATTAAAATATCTAAAATCAAATTTTATTCAAATGTTTAAAACTTATCCAAAAAATTATCCGAGGAAACTGAACGATACAATCCAGCTCCTTTCAAGGCAGAGATTGCATCCCTTGCCTACATTAGCTCTTTTATTTTTCAATTAATTTAAATACGATTATATATTATTATTATTCGATATAATTCAGTATATATTATAATATTGATTCATAATAAACCGGTCGATTTGAATGGTCCACACAGTTTGGGTTTGGGGAGGTGTCCACACAGTCGCACACGTGGACGAAGTGGTCCTTCCACTTTTTTTGTTTGCTCAGTTTAGTTTGTCTCTTTTCAATCATGGGTTCATTATTCAGCTCGAGAAAAAAAATGTACAATCATTTTATTTAATTTAAATTCGGAATTTCTCTATAAATATCTAATCAACTTTGCTGTACAATGAAACATTCTAAAAACCCGTAAATATTTATGACGCGGACCATAGCTTTACTATCAGTCATTTAATATTTTTATTTAAAATTTTATAAAAAATATTTTTTTAAAATTAAGCAAATGGGGCATGGGACCCCATACATTTACAAATGAGTCCGCCCTGTTCTAAAATCTGTTAAAAAAACGGTACACATGTTAACTTTTCTAGTTATAGTGAGAGCCAAAAAATATGCATAATTAATTTTACATTTTAAATTCGAAATATATATATAGATAGTTTTGGATCAAAAAGAATAATTAAGACGAAAATTGAGTTAAGTGCAGCCATTGTGATCAAATTTGGATAATTCAACCGATAAAATTAGGACGAATTCGAACTTTCAATTTGGAAAAGAGATATATATTCCAAATCATATTACTAATTTTCGATCCGATATTGATCTCTCGGTGCATTACACTCGATTACAAAAAAAAAAAACTGACAGGTTGTAAGTTTGTTTTGCTTTGGGTAGCTGAAGAAATTCTTCAATGACATTCTCCGTTGTACTCAGGCTGGAGGCATTGGCAAATTCTCAGAGGAATTGGGAAAAGTTCAATCACTGCCTTAAGAGGGATTTCTTCAGTTGGATCAACTGCCTAAGAGATTTTTGAACTGCACCACCAGAAAGGGGAAATACTATCAGATGCCATTGTGAGCATAATCAATTGCAGAAGAGAAAGTTAGAAACCACTAAAAACAATCGGATAACTCTACTCTTTGTGCAGAAGCCAACCAAAAAGAGATAAACTATGCATTAGCTCTGTCCAATTTTAGACAAAAACATCGTCCACAAGACAGCAGAGATACCAAACACTTCAACTACCGAAAAGAACTCAGCTACTTGTTGCCTTTCTAGAATAAACAAGAACTCAGCTACGACCAATTTCCAAAACTGTTTCCAATGTTTCCATGCATTGCAAAGGATGGCAGATGATATGCACAGCTGACCCGATATGAAAATATCCATAGACCCACAAACTAAGGGTTGTATCAATATGTGGTTCTGATGTAAATTTAAACAGCTAAAAAGTCCTAAACTCAGAACATAAGAAGAACTCACCTCGTTGTTTGTCACATGACCTCCATGACCGAAAGCAACCTCCACGTTACAGCTCATCGAGAAAGAAGAACCAAAAAACTTTTCTCCAATCTCCCGTCCGATAACATATCAACAACCATTTCCACGGTTGAAACATCTGATGAAAAACCGCAGCTTCTCATTTCCCGAATAAGCTCGATAACAGTTGCAACATGGCCACCTTTGAGATGACCTCGGATCA
>NW_010962392.1:3766825-3776880 GCF_000463585.1 Tarenaya hassleriana | reverse complement strand
GCTCGGAAAAATCCTTGTATGAGAGTGTTGTGAGTACATGTATCACCGACCAACCCTCTTCGAGACATTTCATGAAAGAGCTTCATACCCTCGTCAACCTTATTACACTTGCAGTAACCATTTATAAGACAATTAAAAGTCACTGCATTTGGATAACATCCTTTGTTAATCATAGAATCGATCATTTGTCTCGCCTCATCAAGGCGATTTTGCATGCACAACCCATCGATCAGTGTATTATAAGTAATAGTATCCGGAACTAAACCTCTTCGGATCATCTCTTCGCACAATTCTTTGGCCTCCAGGAACTTCCCCTCTTTAACGAATGCATCGATCAATATATTGAAAGTGACAACATTAGAGAAGATTTTTCTTTTGGCCATATCATTCAACAATCGGACAGCATCGTTCCATCTGTTGAAAACGCAAAGGCCGTTTATCAAACAATTGTAGGTGACAACATTTGGAGCAATCCCTTTGCTATCCATCTTTTCGAAAATGCTCAATGCGACATCTATATGTCCACATTTGCAAAGACCATCAATGATCGTATTATACATTATGACATTGATCTCAATGTTCCTCTCCTCCATCTTCATGAGCAGATTCAATGCCAAAGCACAATCACCCGACTTGCAAATCCCATTGACAACAGCGCCATAAGTAACTACATTTGGTTGATACCCCATCTTTAACATCTCATCAACTAAACTCACGGCTTCAGAAACTCTCCCCTCCCGACAAAGTCCATTGACCAAAGTGTTATATGTCACAACATCAGGTTTATATCCCTCTTGTACCATTTGGTCAACCCAACTTAATGCCACAGAAAGGTTCCCTTGGATACAGAATCCATTGATGAGGGTATTGAACGTGATAACATGAGGCTTAGTTATATGTCACAACATCAGGTTTATATCCCTCTTGTACCATTTGGTCAACCCAACTTAATGCCACAGAAAGGTTCCCTTGGATACAGAATCCATTGATGAGGGTATTGAACGTGATAACATGAGGCTTATAACCCTTTTTTATGATTTTCCCCAAAACCGAAAGGCCCAAAACCACTTGACCTGAGCGGCAGAATGCGTTGATGAGAATACTCAAAGTGTAGTCGTCATGTGAAACCCGGAGCAATTCCATTCTCTTGCAGAGAGAAATCACAACATCATACTGTTTCATTTTGGCGATTGCAGCCAGTAATTTATTAAAATCGACAATGGAAGGCAAGGGACGAGACCGAACCATGTGGTCGAACAAAGCGACAGCCTCATCTACATTACTACAACCATGAAACCCAAATCTCAATCTGTCTCTGTAGTCAACACCAGAAGAAGCCAGTCTCCGACAACTTAAAACATAGGAACGATCTGAGAAAGTGTTAAGAGTACCTCTTCGAAGGCGTTGATGAGTCTGAACCAAACTGGAAGCAGAAGCCGATGTGAAAGCGGCCATAGTCCGGACCATTCTCGACATCTCAGCTTCAATTCGTAGACGGAATGAGAAATCGGGTAGATTGCAATTTCGGCTTCTTCTGTAAAACCCTGGGTGGAAGCGGCGGTCACAGCGAAAACTCTTGATGGAGAAAAGCAAATTCTTCCTCTTTTTTTTTTTTTTAAAAAAAAACAAATCATAGGAAAAACTGTAAAATGGGCGAGCAGATTGAAACAGATTTTTTTTTTTTTATTTTGTCGATCATTTTGATGACAAATATTTATAAATATAATTAGATAAAATATAGAGAAATCCAATTACAGGGCAACGGCCAAATTAGGAGAATTGTAGATTGAATCTATAAAAAATATATATACTTTTTCTAAAACTAAATTTTAATCAAAATAAAAATGACCTGAAAAAACGAATTTAAAATATTTGTGTGGTAAAAGAACATAAAAATAATCTTTTTAAAAAACCCTTTTTCTGAAAATTGGATCCTTATGAAACGCAAATCGATATTTAAAAATACAAACAAACATATACTCAATATATGAAATCATAAATAAACAAACGTTATGGGAAATTGAAATGATAATTCCAAACTTAAGCCTTAAATCTGTGTTAAAGAGAGAAGTGAACAATGCGAATATATACATATATATATAAGGATGGATTGTAAAACTCGTGTTGGATTTCATAGATTTGGGCTTTGGAAAGGATGGGAGATTATCAATTTCCAAACCTATTGGAAAAGCATCAATTTCTCCTTATATATTATAATTGGAAGTATGCCTTTATGAAGCCAACTTCTCCACTTCAGACATTAAGAAGCCTAAGCAAGAACACTTTGCTTATAAAAAGCAATTTGACATAAAACAACGAATAGATATAAATTCTTTCTAAAATCAGAATTATGAAACCAGTAAATTTGTTCAACTGTGAAGTTTAGATATGTAAGAACCTTAAACGTGAACATTGTTACATAGCATCAGAATCTCAGAGTACAGATCCAGAAAATTTTTAAGCAGTCACCGACGGAAAACAGAAGAAACCATAAACCCACAAATCAACGCCAATCTCTCCACTTCAGACATTAAGAAACCTTTAGCAAGAACACTTCCAGCAACTCATAACCTTCTCGTTCACCTGCCAGCAATTTCCACGATTGATGAACCGAATAATTTAGAAAAACTGCTAGTATCAAGGCCACGACGCATTTAACGTCCAAACTAAAACCCATCATGTAAATATATTAGTCCTGAGAAGCAGATTTTGATATCTCGACCATTATGTGAATTACGCAGAATATGTCGAGCGATGAAACTTTAAACAGCTAAACAAACCTAAATCCAGAACAAAAGAACACACCTCATTGTCACACAACTTCCATGACCGAAAGCAAGCTCCGCGTTACAGCTCACCGAGAAAGAAGATCCAAAAAACTTTTCTCCAATCTCCCGTCCAATAACATATCAACAACCATTTCCATTGTTGAAACATCTGAAGAAAAACCGCAGCTTCTCATTTCCCGAATAAGCTCGATAACAGTTGCAACATGGCCACCTTTGAGATGACCTCGGATCAGTACATTATACGTACAATCATCTGGCATACAACCAATCTTTTTCATATTCTTAAACAGCTTGTCGGCTTCACCGAGCAAACTTGTTCCACAAAATCCAGTAATCATTGTATTGTACGTGATTACGTCCAGTTCAACCCCTTTATCAGAAAGTTTATTAAACAATCCGAGTGCCTCATCAACCATGTCACCCTTGCACAAACCATGCATCATAACATTATGGACAAAGATATCAAGGTCAATCCCACTCGTTTCCAACTGGCAATACAATCCAAGCGCCTCGTCCAGTTTCCCATTCTTACAAAGACCATCAAGCATTATTGCGTATGTTACAAGATCAAGATCCACACCTTGACTCTGCATCTCTGAAAAGAGTTTCTGGGCGACCTTGACATTGCCCGCTCGGAAAAATCCTTGTATGAGAGTGCTGTAAGTACATGTATCACCGACCAACCCCCTTCGAGGCATCTCATGAAAGAGCATCACACCCTCATCCACCTTATTACACTTGCAATAACCATTTATCAGACAATTAAAAGTCACTGCATTCGGATAACATCCTCTGTTGATCATAAAATCGAACAACTGCTTCGCCTCGTCAAGGCGATTCTGCATGCACAACCCATCGATCAATGAATTATATGTAAGAGTAGTTGGAACTAAACCTCTTCGAATCATCTCTTCGTACAGTTCTTTAGCCTCCAGAAACTTTCCCTCTTTAACGAACGCATCGATCAATATATTGAAAGTGACAACATTAGGGAAGATTTTTCTTTTGGCCATATCATTCAACAATCGGACAGCATCGTTCCATCTGTCGAAAACGCAAAGGCCGTTTATCAAACAACTGTAGGTGACAACATTTGGAGCAATCCCTTTGCTATCCATCTTTTCGAAAAGGCTCAATGCATCATCTATGTGTCCACCTTTGCATAGACCATCAATTATCATACTATAAATTTTGACATCCACCTCAATGTTCCTCTCCTCCATCTTCATGAGCAGATTCAATGCCAAAGCACAATCACCCGACTTGCAAATCCCATTGACAACAGTGCCATAAGTAACTACATCGGGTTGATACCCCATCTTTAACATCTTATCAACTAAACTCACAGCTTCAGAAACTCTCCCCTCCCGACAAAGTCCATTGACCAAAGTGTTATATGTCACAACATCAGGTTTATATCCCTCTTGTACCATTTGGTCAACCCAACTTAATACCACCGAAAGCTTTCCTTGGATACAAAATCCATTGATGAGGGTATTGAACGTGATAACATGAGGCTTGTAACCCTTTTTTATGATTTTCCCCAAAACCGAAAGGCCCAAAACCACTTGACCTGAGCGGCAGAATGCGTTGATGAGAATACTCAAAGTGCAGTCGTCATGTGAAACCCGGAGCAATTCCATTCTCTTGCAGAGAGAAATCACAACATCATACCGTTTCATTTTGGCGATTGAAGTTAGTAATTTATTAAAATCAACGATGGAGGGTAACGGGTGAGACCGAACCATCTGATCGAACAAAGCAACAGCCTCACCGACATTACAATCATGAAACCCAAATCTCAATCTGTCTCTGTAGTCTCCAACACCAGAAGAGACAAATCTCCGACAACTTAAAACAGAGGAACAATCTGAGAAAGTGTTCAGAGTACCTCTCCCCTTGCGATGATGAGTCTGAACCAAGCTCGAAGCAGAAGCCGATGTGAAAGCACCCATTCTCCGGACCATTCTCGCCATCTCAGCTTCGATCCGAAGACGGGATGAGAAATCAGGCAGCAGATTGCGATTCGGCTTCTTCTATAAGCCCTCGACGGAAGCGGCGGTCACAGCGAAAATGGAGATAAGCAGATTCTTCCTCGTTTTTTTTTTTCGGTCATCTGGAAAGGGAAATCGTAGGAAATTTGTAAAATTGGTGAGCAGTGTGTTATACCCAAATATCAATGGGGCAAACAACCAGATAACAACAACAATGAATCCTAAAAATGTATAATTTTTATAAAACTAAAATTAAACAAATCTAACTTAATAAAAATACCCAAAAATCAAGTATAAAAAAATCTTTTAAAAAAACAATATTTGTTTGTTAATGAGAGTCGACTCCTTATAAAACTCAAATCAATATAAAAAGTGAAGTATATATAATTTTGGCAATTGAAACGAAGATTCTAAAGTCAAACCTTAAATTTGTTTGACTGTGCCTTGGCGATAGCAGTTTCTAATATGAATGAAGATCATTATACGAAAATATACGAATGAAGGAATTAAAGTGAATTCGGGAGAATATGTCGAATTAAAACGATAATTTAAAAAGCTAAACAAATCCTAAAACAATATATAACCGTTGTTTAAATGGGTAAACTATACATCATGATAGAGATGTCAAAATTGGTAAATATATAACTGATGAAGGTATTGCGGATACATGTGAAGCTCCAGTCTCGAGTAGAAGCTTCAAAGCTTATCTGAAGACGACGTCGCATTAAGCTCGGTTGCTAAACGAACTCACGTGCGCTTACACACTTTCCATGGTGAAGTCGGTTGTAATCCTCTCACAAAGTTCTGAAACCGTGAGCAACAAATGACCCAAACTTTCACGAGATGACTGCGGATAATCAGACAGGCCTCGTCGTCATCACCATCCGACCAGACCACCCCTATGCTTAGAACGTGAATCTTTTGAATGTTCAAAATTGACCTACAGCAGCTTTGTACGGATCTTGAGCTGCTCTTGTAATGAACCTGTCATCTTTCAAAGAACAAATGAGAGACGTTTTTGCCCAATCTATTACCCGAACAAAAAGGGAACGCATGTCCATAGGCGTTGATAAATATATATACTGTCTGTCTGTCACATAATATATATATAGAAAAATTTATATTATGGAATTTACATATTCTCTAATGCGACGGCATAATGATTCGCGAAAATGGTCTAATTCTATGTTTCTACTATACAACCGTGTCGTTTTAATAACCTATTTTCATCGTCTATGTAAAAAAAATGGTTAATATAATTTCACTTGGGCCTTTGTTTTGTTATTAAGCGTCTATGATAAAATACCAACTCGTCAAAATATCTAAAAAAACTACACAAACATGGCAATTGATAAAGGATAGAGTAAAGCTCTTTCTAATCCAAATTCGAGTTTTTATTTGGAAAATGACACTTACCTGATTATATCGCTAAGTTGAAAGTTCGATGAATTTTTAAATTATTAAAAAAATTATACAAACGTGGAAAATACTCAACTCAGTTAGTTAAATTATTAAGACAAATTAGAGCTTGCAACCCTCAGAGGAATTGGGGAGAGTTCATTCACTGCCTAAAGAGGAATTTCTTCAGTTGGATCAACTGCCTAAGAGATTTTCGAACTGCACCACCAGAAAGGGGAAATACTATCAGATGCCATTGTGAGCATAATCAATTGCAGAAGAGAAAGTTAGAAACCACTAAAAACAATCGGATAACTCTACTCTTTGTGCAGAAGCCCACCAAAAAGAGATAAACTATGTATTAGCTCTGTCCAATTTTAGACAAAAACATCATCCACAAGAGTCCAAGGACTCAGCTTATGACCAATTTACCATAACTGTTTTCAATGTTCCATGCATTGCAAAGGATGGCACGTTATACGTACAGCCGAGCCGATATAAAAATATCCATAGACCCACAAAGTAAGAGTTCTATCAATGTGGTTCTGATGAAAATTCAGAACAGCTAAACAAGCCTAAATTCAGAACAGAAGAACTCACCTCGTTGTCACAAGACTTCCATGACCGAAAGCAACCTCCGCATTACAGCTCACCGAGAAAGAAGAACCAAAAAACTTTTCTCCAATCTCCCGTCCGATAACATATCAACAACCATTTCCACGGTTGAAACATCTGATGAAAAACCGCAGCTTCTCATTTCCCGAATAAGCTCGATAACAGTTGCTACATGGCCACCTTTGAGATGACCTCGGATCAGTACATTATACGTACAATCATTTGGCATACAACCAATCTTTTTCATATTCTTAAACAGCTTGTCGGCTTCACTGAGCAAACTTTTTCTACAAAATCCAGTAATCATTGTATTGTACGTGTTTACGTTCGGTTCAATCCCTTTATCAGAAAGTTTATTAAACAATCTGAGTGCCTCATCAACCTTGTCACCCTTGCACAAGCCATGCATCATAACACTATGGACAAAGATATCGAGGTCAATCCCACTCGTTTCCAACTGGCAATACAATCCAAGCGCCTCGTCCAGTTTTCCATTCTTACAAAGACCATCAAGCACTACTGTGCAAGTTACAAGATTAGGATCTACACCTTGTCTCTGCATCTCTAAAAAGAGTTTATGGGCGACATTGACTTTGCCCACTCGAAAAAAACCTTGTATGAGAGTGTTGTAAATACATGTATTACTGACCAACCCTCTTCGAGACATCTCATGAAAGAGTTTCATACCCTCATCCACCTTATTAGACTTGCAGTAACCATTTATAAGACAACTAAAAGTCACTGTATTCGGATAGCATCCTCTGTTGACCATAAAATCGAACAACTGTTTCGCCTCGTCAAGACGATTCTGCATGCACAACCCATCGATCAATGAAGTGTAAGTAATAGTATCCGGAACTAAACCTCTTCGAATCATCTCTTCGCACAGTTCTTTAGCCTCCAAAAACTTTCCCTCTTTAACGAACGCATCGATCAATATATTGAAAGTGACAACATTAGGGAAGATTTTTCTTTTGGCCATATCATTCAACAATCGGACAACATCGTTCCATCTGTCGAAAACGCATAGGCCGTTTATCAAACAACTGTAGGTGACAACATTTGGAGCAATCCCTTTGCTATCCATCTTATCGAAAAGGCTCAATGCATCATCTATATGTCCACCTTTGCATAGACCATCAATGATCATACTGTAAATTTTGACATCCACCTCAATGTTCTTCTCCTCCATCTTCATGAGCAGATTCAATGCCAAAGCAGAATCACCCGACTTGCAAATCCCATTGACAACAGCGCCATAAGTAACTACATCGGGTTGATACCCTAACTTTAACATCCGATCAACTAAACTCACAGCTTCAGAAACTCTCCCTTCTCGACAAAGTCCGTTGACCAAAGTGTTATATGTCACGACATTAGGTTTATATCCCTCTTTTACCATTTGGTCAACCCAACTTAACGCCACAGAAAGCTTCCTTTGGATACAAAATCCATTGATCAGGGTAGTGAGCGTGATAACATGAGGCTCGTAACCCAGTTTTAGAATTTTCCCCAAAACCGAAAGGCCCAAAACCACTTGACCTGAGCGGCAAAAACAGTTGATGAGAATACTCAAAGAGTAGCTGTCATGTGAGACCCGGAGCAATTCCATTCTCTTGCAGAGAGAAATCACAACATCATACTGTTTCATTTTGGCGATTGCAGCCAGTAATTTACTAAAATCAACGATGGAAGGCAAGGGACGAGACTGAACCATGTGGTCGAACAAAGCGACAGCCTCATCGACATTACTACAATCATGAAACCCAAATCTCAATCTGTCTCTGTACTCTTCAACACCAGAAGAAGCCAACCTCCGACAACTTAAAACAGAGGAACAATCTGAGAAAGTGTTCAGAGTACCTCTCCCCAGGCGATGATGAGTCTGAACCAGACTCGAAGCAGAAGTCAATGTGAAAGCACCCATTCTCCGGACCATTCTCGCCATCTCAGCTTCGATCCGAAGACGGGATGAGAAATCAGGCAGCAAATTGCGATTCGGCTTCTTCTATAAGCCCTCGATGGAAGCGGCGGTCACAGCGAAAATGGAGAGAAGCAGATTCTTCCTCGCTTTTTTTTTTTCGGTTATTACATTTACATGCGTCTGAAAAGGGAATAGTAGGAAATTGTAAAATTGGTGAGCAGTGCGTTAAAGCAGATTAGGCAAAGTTATTTTGATGATAGGGCAAACAACCAAATAATAATAACAATAACAATAGTATGAATCCTAAAAATATTTAATTTTTATAAAACCAAAGTTAATACAAATATACCCAGAAATCAAGTATAAACTGGGAAATATAAAAAGTGTGAGTATATATAATTTTGGTGTTTTTAATGAAATCCGAGATAAACATTATTGGGAATTGAAACGAAGATTACCCTTAAACTTGTTTGACTGTGCCTTGGCCGACAGCAGTTGCTAATATGAATGAAGATCATTCATTTTACGAAAATATACGAATGAAGGAATTAAAGTGAATTCCGGAGAATATGTTTAAATGGGTAAACTATGCATCATGATAGAGATGTCAAATGGGTAAATATACCATGGAATATATATATATATATAACTGATGAAAGTGTGGAATAAGATCCGGAGCTGAATATTGCGGATACATGTGAAGCTTCAGTCTCGGGTAGAAGCTTCAAAGATCATCTGAAGACGACGTCGCATTTAGGAATAACGCTTCCAAGATCAATCTCTCCTCTTTCAACATTAAGAAACCTTAGCAGGAACATTTCCATCATCTCCTAATCTTCTCATTCACCTGCAGCAATTTCCACGATGCATTTAACATCGAAACTAAACCCCATCATATAAACATGGGGTTAATTGATGATAACAGAACTAACCAGTAACCACAAGACTATTAGTCCTGGGATGCAGATTTTGATATCTCGATCATTATGTGAATATATTAATTAACAAATTAAAATCGATTATATGAAAATTTAAACGACTAAACAAACCTAAATCCAGAACAGAAGAACACACCTCATTGTCATTGTCACACAACTTCCATGACCGAAACCAATCTCCGCGTTACAGCTCACCGAGAGAGAAACAAACCGAATAGAGATTCGAGTCCTAGCAGACAAGTTCCAAGCGTTGGAATCCATCCCGAAGTGTGGATACGTGTAGAGGGCGAGGTAATCTTCCTCCCTTTCATGATCAAACGGATTCTTCAATTGAGACAGGCCCCGGATCGATTGAGGTAAGCGTTCTAACGTTTCTATGATTCAATAGAAGCATGGT
>NW_010962392.1:3765327-3766438 GCF_000463585.1 Tarenaya hassleriana | reverse complement strand
GAAACGAGTGGGATTGACCTCGATATCTTTGTCCATAGTGTTATGATGAATGGTTTGTGCAAGGGCGACAAGGTTGATGAGGCACTTGGATTGTTTAATAAACTTTCTGATAAAGGGATTGAACCGAACGTAAACACGTACAATACAATGATTACTGGATTTTGTAGAAAAAGTTTGCTCAGTGAAGCCGACAAGCTGTTTAAGAATATGAAAAAGATTGGTTGTATGCCAAATGATTGTACGTATAATGTACTGATCCGAGGTCATCTCAAAGGTGGCCATGTAGCAACTGTTATCGAGCTTATTCGGGAAATGAGAAGCTGCGGTTTTTCATCAGATGTTTCAACCGTGGAAATGGTTGTTGATATGTTATCGGACGGGAGATTGGAGAAAAGTTTTTTGGTTCTTCTTTCTCGGTGAGCTGTAATGCGGAGGGTGCCAAGAGTCCAAGGACTCAGCTTATGACCAATTTACCATAACTGTTTTCAATGTTCCATGCATTGCAAAGGATGGCACGTTATACGTACAGCCGAGCCGATATAAAAATATCCATAGACCCACAAAGTAAGAGTTCTATCAATGTGGTTCTGATGAAAATTGAGAACAGCTAAACAAGCCTAAATTCAGAACAGAAGAACTAACCTCGTTGTCACAAGACTTCCATGACCGAAAGCAACCTCCGCATTACAGCTCACCGAGAAAGAAGAACCAAAAAACTTTTCTCCAATCTCCCGTCCGATAACATATCAACAACCATTTCCACGGTTGAAACATCTGATGAAAAACCGCAGCTTCTCATTTCCCGAATAAGCTCGATAACAGTTGCTACATGGCCACCTTTGAGATGACCTCGGATCAGTACATTATACGTACAATCATTTGGCATACAACCAATCTTTTTCATATTCTTAAACAGCTTGTCGGCTTCACTGAGCAAACTTTTTCTACAAAATCCAGTAATCATTGTATTGTACGTGTTTACGTTCGGTTCAATCCCTTTATCAGAAAGTTTATTAAACAATCCAAGTGCCTCATCAACCTTGTCGCCCTTGCACAAACCATTCATCATAACACTATGGACAAAGATATCGAGGTCAATCCCACTCGTTTC
>NW_010962392.1:3741795-3752864 GCF_000463585.1 Tarenaya hassleriana | reverse complement strand
ATATATATATAAGGATGGATTGTAAAACTCGTGTTGGATTTCATAGATTTGGGCTTTGGAAAGGATGGGAGATTATCAATTTCCAAACCTATTGGAAAAGCATCAATTTCTCCTTATATATTATAATTGGAAGTATGCCTTTATGAAGCCAACTTCTCCAGTTCAGACATTAAGAAGCCTAAGCAAGAACACTTTGCTTATAAAAAGCAATTTGACATAAAACAACGAATAGATATAATTCTTTCTAAAATCAGAATTATGAAATCTGATAATATGTCCGTTCCAAGTTTAAACCAGTAAATTTGTTCAACTGTTTAGTTTAGATATGTAAGAACCTTAAACGTGAACATGTTACATAGCATCAGAGTACAGGTCAAGAAAATTTTTAAGCAGTCACCGACGGAAAACAGAAGAAACCATAAACCCACAAATCAACGCCAATCTCTCCACTTCAGATATTAAGAAACCTTTAGCAAGAACACTTCCAGCAACTCATAATCTTCTCGTTCACCTGCCAGCAATTTCCACGATTGATGAACCGAATAATTTAGAAAAACTGCTAGTATCAAGGCCACGATGCATTTAACGTCCAAACTAAAACCCATCATGTAAATATATTAGTCCAGAGAAGCAGATTTTGATATCTCGACCATTATGTGAATTACGGAGAATATGTCGAGCGATGAAATTTAAACAGCTAAAAAGTCCTAAACTCAGAACATAAGAAGAACACACCTCGTTGTCACACGACTTCCATGACCGAAAGCAAGCTCCGCATTACAGCTCACCGAGAAAGAAGATCCAAAAAACTTTTCTCCAATCTCCCGTCCGATAACATATCAACAACCATTTCCATTGTTGAAACATCTGAAGAAAAACCATGGCTTCGCATTTCTCGAATCAGCTCGATAACTGTTGCTACGTGGCCACTTTTGAGATGACCTGGGATCAATACATTATACGTATAATCATCTGGCATGCAACCAACCTCTTTCATGTTCTTAAACAGCTTGTCGGCTTCACTGAGCAAACCTTTTCCACAAAATCCAGTAATCATTGTATTGTACGTGTTTACGTTCGGTTCAATCCCTTTATCAGAAAGTTTATTAAACAATCCGAGTGCCTCATCAACCTTGTCGCCCTTGCACAAACCATTCATCATAACACTATGGACAAAGATATCGAGGTCAATCCCACTCGTTTCCAACTTGCAATACAATACAAGCGCCTCATCCAGTTTTCCATTCTTACAAAGTCCATCAAGCACTACTGTGCAAGTTACAAGATCAGGATCCACACCCTGTCTCTGCATCTCTAAAAAGAGTTTATGGGCGACCTTAGCATTGCCCGCTCGGAAAAATCCTTTTATGAGAGTGTTGTAAGTACATGTATCACCGACCAACCCTCTTCGAGACATCTCATGAAAGAGCTTCATACCCTCATCCACCTTATTAGACTTGCAGTAACCATTTATCAGACAATTAAAAGTCACCGCATTCGGATAGCATCCTTTGTTGGCCATAAAATCGATCATTCGTCTCGCCTCATCAAGGCGATTCTGCATGCACAACCCCTCGATCAATGAATTATATGTACGAGTAGTCGGAATAAACCTCTTCGAATCATATCTTCGTACAGTTCTTTGGCCTCCAGAAACTTTCCTTCTTTAACGAACACATCGATCAATATATTGAAAGTGACAACATTAGGGAAGATTTTTCTTTTGGCCATATCATTCAACAATCGGACAGCATCATTCCATCTGTCAAAAACGCAAAGGCCGTTTATCAAACAACTGTAGGTGACAACATTTGGAGCAATCCCTTTGCTATCCATCTTTTCGAAAAGGTTCAATGCATCATCTATTTGTCCACCTTTGCAAAGACCATCAATGATCGTATTATACATTATGACATTGACCTCAATGTTCCTCTCCTCCATCTTCATGAGCAGATTCAATGCCAAAGCACAATCACCCGACTTGCAAATCCCATTGACAACAGCGCCATAAGTAACTACATTTGGTTGATACCCCAACTTTAACATCTTATCAACTAAACTCACAGCTTCAGAAACTCTCCCCTCTCGACAAAGTCCGTTGACCAAAGTTGTATATGTTACAACATTAGGTTTATATCCCTCTTTTATAATTTGGTCAACCCAACTTAACGCCACAGAAAACTTCCCTTGGATACAAAATCCATTGATCAGGGTAGTAAACGTGATAACATGAGGCTCGTAACCCAGTTTTAGGATTTTTCCCAAAACCGAAAGGCCCAAAACCACTTGTCCTGAGCGGCAGAAAGAGTTGATGAGAATGCTCAAAGTGTAGCTGTCATGTGAAACCCGGAGCAATTCCATTCTCTTGCAGAGAGAAATCACAACATCATACCGTTTCATTTTGGCGGTTGCAGTCAGTAATTTACTAAAATCAACAATGGGAGGCAAGGGACGAGTCCCAACCATCTGGTCGAACAAAGCAACAGCCTCACCGACATTACAATCATGAAACCCTAATCTCAATCTGTCTCTGTAGTCTCCAACACCAGAAGAAGCAAATCTCCGACAACTTAAAACGGAGGAACAATCTGAGAAAGTGTTAAGAGTACCTCTCCCGAGGCAATGATGAGTCTGAACCAAACTCGAAGCAGAAGCCAATGTGAAAGCAGCCATTCTCCTGACCATTCTCGCCATCTCAGCTTCGATTCAAAGGCAGGCAGATTGCGGTTCGGCTTCTTCTATAAACCCTAACCCTGGAAGCGGCGATTTGATTTGCTTCTTCTGTAAAATCAACAATGGAAGACAGAATGAGAAATCAGGCAGCATATTGCGATTGGGCTTCTCCTAAAATCCCTCGATGGAAGCGGCGGTCACAGCGAAAATCAACTTGATTCTTCTTCTTCTTCTTTTTTGTTATTATTACATGCGACTGAAAAGGGAAATCGTAGGAAATTTGTAAAATCGGTGAGCAGTGTGTTATACCCAAATATCAATGGGTATATAATTAAAACAGATTAGGCAAAGTTATTTTGATGATAGGGCAAACGACCAAATAATAACAACAATCCTAAAAATGTATAATTTTTATAAAACTAAAATTAATCAAATCTAACTTAATAAAAACACCCAGAAATCAATATAAAACTCAAATCAATATAAAAACTGGAGTATATATAATTTTGGCAATTGAAACGAAGATTCTAAAGTCAACCCTTAAATTTGTTTGACTGTGCCTTGGCGATAGCAGTTTCTAATATGAATGAAGATCATTATACGAAAATATACGAAAGAAGGAATTAAAGTGAATTCGGGAGAATATGTCGAATTAAAACGATAATTTAAAATTCAAATCAATATAAAAACTGGAGTATATATAATTTTGGCAATTGAAACGAAGATTCTAAAGTCAACCCTTAAATTTGTTTGACTGTGCCTTGGCGATAGCAGTTTCTAATATGAATGAAGATCATTATACGAAAATATACGAAAGAAGGAATTAAAGTGAATTCGGGAGAATATGTCGAATTAAAACGATAATTTAAAATGCTAAACAAATCCTAAAACAATATATAACCGTTGTTTAAATGGGTAAACTATACATCATGATAGAGATGTCAAAATTGGTAAATATATAACTGATGAAGGTATTGCGGATACATGTGAAGCTCCAGTCTCGAGTAGAAGCTTCAAAGCTTATCTGAAGACGACGTCGCATTAAGCTCGGTTGCTAAACGAACTCACGTGCGCTTACACACTTTCCATGGTGAAGTCGGTTGTAATCCTCTCACAAAGTTCTGAAACCGTGAGCAACAAATGACCCAAACTTTCACGAGATGACTGCGGATAATCAGACAGGCCTCGTCGTCATCACCATCCGACCAGACCACCCCTATGCTTAGAACGTGAATCTTTTGAATGTTCAAAATTGACCTACAGTAGCTTTGTACGGATCTTGAGCTGCTCTTGTAATGAACCTGTCATCTTTCAAAGAACAAATGAGAGACGTTTTTGCCCAATCTATTACCCGAACAAAAAGGGGACGCATGTCCATAGGCGTTGATAAATATATATACTGTCTGTCTGTCACATAATATATATAGAAAAATTTATATTATGGAATTTACATATACTCTTTTTTTTTTTGAAACGGTGGAATTTACATATTCTCTAATGCGACGGCATAATGGTTCGCGAAAATGGTCTAATTCTATGTTTCTACTATGCAATCGTATTTATAGGATTTTGGAGATTCACTGTCATAAAAATTCTTACACAAATGTTTAATATGAAAATAAATATATCAAATATTTAAATAGGTAAATAAAATACACCTACCTCTAAAATAGATGACAATTGTGAAAAGATGTGGCGTGACACGACGCATCCCTAATTTTGCCTTATTAATTCTTTTATTTTTTGTTTGTTCTTTGCTACATGAGATTAAATACTTTTTTTTTTTTGTGATGTACATTCTATATGGTGAGAAATGAGAATTTGTGGTAAATAGGGTTTTGATCAGATGATTTTTTTTTTTATGGTAAATCTGCGTGTAGATTAAGATTATTATAGATCAACATTGATCCCTGACGTGTACACACATTTCGACATATGCACATTTAGTGAAGTATTATTGTGCTTTTGAATGTCACATTTTGACATTTAAAGCTAAAAGTAACTTCCCGACCTTCTGAATGTGAATGCGACGGGGTTTATATGTTTGCTATTAATAAAGATAGCGTTATCTGTTTATTTCTTTGACTATATATTATTCCTATAAAAATTACAACAAGTTGATCTAAATAGAAGAAAAATATATAATATTTATTTTTATTTATGTTTTTTAAAACTATATACATTGAACTATTATAATAAAAAAACAAAATATTATTAATTTTTTAATGTAGGGTTTTTATACTCGAAAAACTATAATATTCAAAAAAAATTTAAAAAAAATCCTTTTTATTCTATGTTTTTTTTATTTTTCATGTATTATAATATCTAAAATAAAATTTTATTTCAAATGTTTAAAACTTATCCAAAAAATTATCCGAGGAAACTGAACGATACAATCCAGCTCCTGCTCCTTTCACGGCAGAGATTGCATCCCTTGCCTACATTAGCTCTTTTATTTTTCAATTAATTTAAATACGATTATATATTATTATTATTCGATATAATTCAGTATATATTATAATATTGATTCATAATAAACCGGTCGATTCGAATGGTCCACACAGTTTGGGTTTGGGAGGTGTCCACACAGTGACACAGTCGCACACGTGGACGAAGTGGTCCTTCCATTTTTTTTGTTTGCTTAGTTTGGTTCAGTTTGTCTCTTTTCAATCATGGGTTCATTATTCAGCTCGAGAAAAAAAATGTACAATCATTTTATTTAATTTAAATTATGAATTTCTCTATAAATATCTAATCAAGTTTGCTGTACAATGCAACATTCTAAAAACCCGTAAATATTTATGATGGGGACCAACGAAAATTGAGTTAAGTGTAACCATTTTGATCAAATTTGGATAATTTAACCGATGAAATTAGAGCGTAAAAGGTTTATTTCGTCTTCAGTTCGAACTTTCAATTTGGAAAAGAGATGTATATTCCAAATTATATTACTAATATTTGATCCCGATATTGATCTCTTGGTGCATTACACTCGATTACAAAAAAAAAAAAAAGTGTAACCATTGTAATTGGATATAGTTGGAGCAATAATAAATGATGATATCATTACTTTGATAAATTTATCATTACTGCGATAAATTTGGGGCTGCATTTGGTAACTGGTATAAAGTAAAAGCTCTTAAAAATGTAGAATTTAGAGATAGGGAAAATGAGGATTTATATAAATTAAAATCTTAATACTTATGAACCGATTAAAATATCATCACTAAACCATATGAGATTTTTCAGAATTCTACAAATAATGCATCTCTTAGTGACAAATTCTAAACTTCAAACCATAAATAATAAATACTTGTTAAAAAAAAAACAGGGCTCATTTCTTAGTGGTAAAGAGCTTTGAGTAGCTGAAGAAATTCTTCAATGACATTCTCCGGTGTACGGCCTCTTCCCTGTACTCAGGCTTGATTGAGGCATTGGCAAATCCTCAGAGGAATTGGGGAGATAAACTATGAGATTTTCGAACTGCACCACCAGAAAGGGGAAATACTATCAGATGCAATAGTGAGCATAATCAATTGCAGAAGAGAAAGTTAGAAACCACTAAAAACAATCGGATAACTCTACTCTTTGTGCAGAAGCCCACCAAAAAGAGATAAACTATGTATTAGCTCTGTCCAATTTTAGACAAAAACATCATCCACAAGAGTCCAAGGACTCAGCTTATGACCAATTTACCATAACTGTTTTCAATGTTCCATGCATTGCAAAGGATGGCACGTTATACGTACAGCCGAGCCGATATAAAAATATCCAGAGACCCACAAACTAAGAGTTCTATCAATGTGGTTCTGATGAAAATTCAGAACAGCTAAACAAGCCTAAATTCAGAACAGAAGAACTCACCTCGTTGTCACAAGACTTCCATGACCGAAAGCAACCTCCGCATTACAGCTCACCGAGAAAGAAGAACCAAAAAACTTTTCTCCAATCTCCCGTCCGATAACATACCAACAACCATTTCCACGGTTGAAACATCTGATGAAAAACCGCAGCTTCTCATTTCCCGAATAAGCTCGATAACAGTTGCTACATGGCCACCTTTGAGATGACCTCGGATCAGTACATTATACGTACAATCATTTGGCATACAACCAATCTTTTTCATATTCTTAAACAGCTTGTCGGCTTCACTGAGCAAACTTTTTCTACAAAATCCAGTAATCATTGTATTGTACGTGTTTACGTTCGGTTCAATCCCTTTATCAGAAAGTTTATTAAACAATCTGAGTGCCTCATCAACCTTGTCACCCTTGCACAAGCCATGCATCATAACACTATGGACAAAGATATCGAGGTCAATCCCACTCGTTTCCAACTGGCAATACAATCCAAGCGCCTCGTCCAGTTTTCCATTCTTACAAAGACCATCAAGCACATAAGTAATAGTATCCGGAACTAAACCTCTTCGGATCATCTCTTCGCACAGTTCTTTAGCCTCCAAAAACTTTCCCTCTTTAACGAATGCATCGATCAATATATTGAAAGTGACAACATTAGGGAAGATTTTTCTTTTGGCCATATCATTCAACAATCGGACAGCATCGTTCCATCTGTTGAAAACGCAAAGGCCGTTTATCAAACAACTGTAGGTGACAACATCTGGAGTAATCCTTTTGCTATCCATCTTTTCAAAAAGGTTCAATGCGACATCTATGTGTCCACCTTTGCAAAGACCATCAATGATCGTATTATACATTATGACATCCACCTCAATGTTCCTCTCCTCCATCTTCATGAGCAGATTCAATGCCAAAGCACAATCACCCGACTTGCAAATCCCATTGATAACAGCGCCATAAGTAACTACATCGGGTTGATACCCCATCTTTAACATCTCATCAACTAAACTCACGGCTTCAGAAACTCTCCCTTCTCGACAAAGTCCGTTGACCAAAGTGGTATATGTCACAACATTAGGTTTATATCCCTCTTTTACCATTTGGTCAACCCAACTTAACGCCATAGAAAGCTTCCTTTGGATACAGAATCCATTGATGAGGGTAGTGAACGTGATAACATGAGGCTTGTAACCCAGTTTTAGAATTTTTCCCAAAACCGAAAGGCCAAAAACCACTTGTCTTGAGCGGCAAAAACAGTTGATGAGAATACTCAAAGTGTAGTCGTCATGTGAAACCCGGAGCAATTCCATTCTCTTGCAGAGAGAAATCACAACATCATACTGTTTCATTTTGGCGATTGCAGCCAGTAATTTATTAAAATCGACAATGGAAGGCAAGGGACGAGACCGAACCATGTGGTCGAACAAAGCGACAGCCTCATCTACATTGCAATCATGAAACCCCAATCTGAGTCTGTCTCTGTACTCTTCAACACCAGAAGAAGCCAACCTCCGACAACTTAGAACAGAGGAACGATCTGAGAAAGCGTTAAGAGTACCTCTCCCCAGGCGATGATGAGTCTGAACCAAACTCGAAGCAGAAGCAAATGTGAAAGCAGCCATTCTCCTGAACACTCTCGCCATCTCAGCTTCGGTCCGAAGACGGAATGAGAAATCAGGCGGATTGCGATTCGGCTTCTTCTACAAGCCCTCGATGGAAGCGGCGGTCACAGCGAAAATGGAGAGAAGCAGATTCTTCCTCGCTTTTTTTTTTCGGTTATTACATTTACATGCGTCTGAAAAGGGAATAGTAGGAAATTGTAAAATTGGTGAGCAGTGCGTTAAAGCAGATTAGGCAAAGTTATTTTGATGATAGGATAACTCTACTCTTTGTGCAGAAGCCCACCAAAAAGAGATAAACTATGTATTAGCTCTGTCCAATTTTAGACAAAAACATCATCCACAAGAGTCCAAGGACTCAGCTTATGACCAATTTACCATAACTGTTTTCAATGTTCCATGCATTGCAAAGGATGGCACGTTATACGTACAGCCGAGCCGATATAAAAATATCCAGAGACCCACAAACTAAGAGTTCTATCAATGTGGTTCTGATGAAAATTCAGAACAGCTAAACAAGCCTAAATTCAGAACAGAAGAACTCACCTCGTTGTCACAAGACTTCCATGACCGAAAGCAACCTCCGCATTACAGCTCACCGAGAAAGAAGAACCAAAAAACTTTTCTCCAATCTCCCGTCCGATAACATACCAACAACCATTTCCACGGTTGAAACATCTGATGAAAAACCGCAGCTTCTCATTTCCCGAATAAGCTCGATAACAGTTGCTACATGGCCACCTTTGAGATGACCTCGGATCAGTACATTATACGTACAATCATTTGGCATACAACCAATCTTTTTCATATTCTTAAACAGCTTGTCGGCTTCACTGAGCAAACTTTTTCTACAAAATCCAGTAATCATTGTATTGTACGTGTTTACGTTCGGTTCAATCCCTTTATCAGAAAGTTTATTAAACAATCCAAGTGCCTCATCAACCTTGTCGCCCTTGCACAAACCATTCATCATAACACTATGGACAAAGATATCGAGGTCAATCCCACTCGTTTCCAACTGGCAATACAATCCAAGCGCCTCGTCCAGTTTTCCATTCTTACAAAGACCATCAAGCACTACTGTGCAAGTTACAAGATCAGGATCTACACCTTGTCTCTGCATCTCTAAAAAGAGTTTATGGGCGACATTGACTTTGCCCGCTCGAAAAAAACCTTGTATGAGAGCGGTGTAAGTACATGTATCACTGACCAACCCTCTTCGAGACATCTCATGAAAGAGCTTCATACCCTCATCCACCTTATTAGACTTGCAGTAACCATTTATAAGACAACTAAAAGTCACTGTATTCGGATAGCATCCTCTGTTGACTATAAAATCGAACAACTGTTTCACCTCGTCAAGACGATTCTGCATGCACAACCCATCGATCAATGAAGTGTAAGTAATAGTATCTGGAACTAAACCTCTTCGAATCATCTCTTCGCACAGTTCTTTAGCCTCCAAAAACTTTCCTTCTTTAACGAACGCATCGATCAATCCATTGAAAGTGACAACATCTGGGGTGATTTTTCTTTTGGCCATATCATTCAACAATCGGACAACATCATTCCATCTGTCGAAAACACAAAGGCCGTTTATCAAACAACTGTAGGTGACAACATTTGGAGCAATCCCTTTGCTATCCATCTTATCGAAAAGGCTCAATGCATCATCTATATGTCCACCTTTGCAAAGACCATCAATTATCATACTGTAAATTCTGACATTTACCTCAATGTTCCTCTCCTCCATCTTCATGAGCAGATTCAATGCCAAAGCACAATCACCCGACTTACAAATCCCATTGACAACAGTGCCATAAGTAACTACATCGGGTCGACACCCCAACTTTAACATCCGATCAACTAAACTCACAGCTACAGAAACTCTCCCCTCTCGACAAAGTCCGTTGACCAAAGTGGTGTATGTTACGACATCAGGTTTATATCCCTCTTTTACCATTTGGTCAACCCAACTTAACGCCACAGAAAGCTTCTTTTGGATACAAAATCCATTGATCAGGGTAGTAAACGTGATAACATGAGGCTCGTAACCCTTTTTTATGATTTTCCCCAAAACCGAAAGGCCCAAAACCACTTGACCTGAGCGGCAGAATGCGTTGATGAGAATACTCAACGTGTAGTCGTTATGTGAGACCCGGAGCAATTCCATTCTCTTGCAGAGAGAAATCACAACATCATACTGTTTCATTTTGGCGATTGAAGTTAGTAATTTATTAAAATCAACGATGGAGGGTAAGGGGTGAGACCGAACCATGTGGTCGAACAAAGCAACAGCCTCACCGACATTACAATCATGAAACCCCAATCTGAGTCTGTCTCTGTACTCTTCAACACCAGAAGAAGCCAACCTCCGACAACTTAGAACAGAGGAACGATCTGAGAAAGTGTTCAGAGTACCTCTCCCCTTGCGATGATGAGTCTGAACCAAGCTCGAAGCAGAAGCCGATGTGAAAGCACCCATTCTCCGGACCATTCTCGCCATCTCAGCTTCGATCCGAAGACGGGATGAGAAATCAGGCAGCAGATTGCGATTCGGCTTCTTCTATAAGCCCTCGACGGAAGCGGCGGTCACAGCGAAAATGGAGATAAGCAGATTCTTCCTCGTTTTTTTTTTTCGGTCATCTGGAAAGGGAAATCGTAGGAAATTTGTAAAATTCGTGAGCAGTGTGTTATACCCAAATATCAATGGGGCAAACAACCAGATAACAACAACAATGAATCCTAAAAATGTATAATTTTTATAAAACTAAAATTAAACAAATCTAACTTAATAAAAATACCCAAAAATCAAGTATAAAAAAATCTTTTAAAAAAACAATATTTGTTTGTTAATGAGAGTCGACTCCTTATAAAACTCAAATCAATATAAAAAGTGAAGTATATATAATTTTGG
>NW_010962392.1:3734874-3740452 GCF_000463585.1 Tarenaya hassleriana | reverse complement strand
TGAACTTGCGGACTATGAAAAAATAAATAAAAATGATCAATTATTTACGCATATGTTATAGTTAATTGAATTGAACTGAATACTACATATATAATAGCATTAAACAATAAAGTTAATAATTTATAATTTTTTAATCGAATATAAAAAATAATAAAAACAAATGAAAACAATGAATATCAACAATTCTTTAAAAATAAACATTTTATTGAAAAATGAAGTCGAATTAAATTGGATCGACAAAAAAACGAATATATATAGTTCTGACATAATCGAAATTACCAAACCCCAAAATAGCTAAACCGAAGTATTATAGAAAACCGAAAGGACCAATCCAAGTTCACCTGTCAAGCATTGCTTAGTTCGAAATATATATTTGACCAATCGTCCACAACTTTAATGTATGATGATATGATATATAGTGTCATGAGAAGAATTTAAAAATTTTAAATTGAGAAAATCAAAGGAAACAGATAAGAGAAGAATAACTAGAAAGAAATTCAAGTACCATTTGATTTTCCTAGAATTCAATATTTTGAGATGAAATGGTATCAACTAAATAAAACTAAACACAGAACAGAAGAATTCACCTCTCTTTGTCATACCATTTTATTGGATTGGGGAAAGTTCATTCACTGCCTACAGAGGAATTTCTTCAGTTGGATCAACTACCAAGAGATTTTCGAACTGCACCACAGAAAGGGAAATACTATCAGATGCCATTGTGAGCATAATCAATTGCAGAAGAGAAAGTTAGAAACCACTAAAAACAATCGGTTAACTCTACTCTGTGTGCAGAGCCAACCGACCATAGATAAACTATCTATTCATTTTGGTCAATTTTAGACAAAACATCATCCACAAGACAGCAGAAATACAAAAACACATCAACTACCCAAAATAACTCAGCTATGTGTCGCCTTCCTAGAATAAACAAGAACTCAGCTACGACCAATTTACCATAACTGCTTTCACCATGCATTGCAAAGGATGGCAGATTATAGGTACAGCCGAGCCGGTATAAAAATATCCATAGACCCACAAACTAAGGGTTGTATCAATGGGGTTCTGATGAAAATTTAAACAGCTAAAAAGGCCTAAACTCAGAACATAAGAAGAACTCACCTCGTTGTCACACGACTTCCATGACTGAAAGCAACCTCCGCGTTACAGCTCACCGAGAAAGAAGATCCAAAAAACTTTTCTCCAATCTCCCGACCGAAAGCATATCAACAACCATTTCCAAGGTTGAAACATCTGATGAAAATCCACAGCTTCGCATTTCTCGAATAAGCTCGATAACAGTTGTTACATGGCCACCTTTGAGATGACCTCGGACTCGGATCAATACATTATACGTACAATCATCTAGCATACAATCAACCTCTTTCATATTCCTAAACAGCTTATCGGCTTCACTGAGCAAACCTTTTCCACAAAATCCAGAAATCATTGTAGTGTACGTCTTTACATCTGGTTCAACCCCTTTATCCGAAAGTTTATTAAACAATCCGAGTGCCACATCAACGTTGTCGCCCATGCACAAGCCATTCATCATAATACTATGACAAATATATCGAGGTCAATCCCACTCGATTCCAACTTGCAATACAGTTCAAGTGCCTCGTCCAGTTTTCCATTCTTACAAAGACCATCAAGCACTACCGTGCAAGTTACAATATTAGGGTCCACACCCTGTCTCTACATCTCTAAAAAGAGTTTATAGGCGACCTTGGGATTTTCCGCTCGGAAAAATCCTTGTATGAGAGTGTTGTAAGTACATGTATCACCGACCAACCCTCTTCGAGACATCTCATGAAAAAGCTTCATACCTTCGTCAACCTTATTAGACTTGCAGTAACCATTTATCAGACAATTAAAAGTCACTGCATTCGGATAGCATCCTTTATTGACCATAGACTCGAACAACTGTTTCGCCTCGTCAAAGCGATTCTGCATGCACAACCCATCGATCAATGAAGTATATGTAATAGTATCCGGAACTAAACCTCTTCGGATCATCTCTTCGTACAGTTCTTTAGCCTCCAAAAACTTCCCATCTTTAAGGAACGCATCGATCAATGCACTGAAAGTGACAACATTAGAGACGATTTTTCTTTTGGTCATATCATTCAACAATCAGACAGCATCGTTCCATCTGTCAAAAACGCAAAGGCCGTTTATCAAACAACTATAGATGACAACATTTGGAGCAATCTCTTTGCTATCCATCTTTTCGAAAAGGCTCAATGCATCATCTATGTATCCACCTTTGCATAGACCATCAATGACCGTACTATAAATTTTGACATTGACCTCAATGTTCCTCTCCTCCATCTTCATGAGCAGATTCAAGGCCAAAGCACAATCACCCGACTTGCAAATCCCAATGATAATAGCGGCATAAGTAACTACATTTGGTTAACACCCCATCTTTAACATGTTATCAACTAAACTCACGGCTTCGGAAATTCTCCCCTCTCGACAAAGTCCGTTGACCAAAGTGGTAAATGTCACAACATCAGGTTTGTATCCGTCGTGTACCATTTGGTCAAACCAACTTAACGCCACAACAAGCTTCTGTTGTATACAAAATCCATTGATCAGGGTAGCGAGCGTTCAAGCGTAGAAGGGTTTGGCGGTGGTACCGGAGATCCGGTTGCGAGCCAGGGAAGACGAAACCCCCAGATTGAATTCCCAGGATGAGACTTTTGTTCTGTTGAAAGAGAAGATCCAGATTGAACTTGAGATGATGCGTTTATCAAACACACTAGCGGGTGATTCCAAAACTTCCGAATACTCGGAAAAAGGTTGAGCAAATTTGTGTAAGAAATCTGCCGCAAGAGGGACAATGCCGCAAGGTCAAGACTCTTCCAGATCTATTGAGAAGGAATAAAGAATCAAAATTATGAAAGCAAGGTTGAAAGATGCAAAACGATCGAGGAAAACCTGGACATTTTTCAGAGGATCCTTTCGGACCTTTGCAACTTATAAGTTCGGGTGGAGGAAGAATATCAAGCAATCTATCTATTAATCTCTCTTCCCCCGCCTCATGATCAACTCTGGGAAGTTCTCAAGCATTCGGGAACATCGATAACTCTAGAAGAAGTAAATGCTGCACTAAGATCCAAGGAGCTTGAATTCATGGCTCATGGAAAAGGAACTATAAACACTACATAAGCGCTATCGACTAGAGGAAGACTAGAGAAGAGGGAAAACGATGGAAACAAGAAATTTAGATCGAGATCTAAGTCGAAAACCAAAGCTGACTATCGGAATTGCGGGAACAAGGGTCTGAACAACAAAGGAGAGGCAACGGTGGTAAGAACAAAAACACCACGGATTGAGAGCCATATAACGGACGTCACAGAGGTTCTGCCAATAACCTGAAATGACACCAAGAAATGACAGGTTTACATCTCCTGAATCCTGCAATTATGGAAGAGTTAGAATAGGAATAACTCTACTTGCTGCATAGAAGGAATTGGAAACATCAAGACACATACACATTGGTGGAGGGAGTTATGAAGTCTCTGTCTCGGTCAGAGGCTTCTGGTTCGGTTTTGAGAAAACAAGATATTTCTCTTGGTTTACTAACATTGGCAGGCAAACCAGATCGGTTTTTCATTAAAACCCTTTTCCAAACAGATCTGCACCAAAAAGGAGAGAGTTTTTGTACTTCGACAAGAAAGAGGAGAAGAACAAGAGAGAGAGAGAGAGCTACCAAATCAATTAGATGCCATTTCATAACAATAATCACTGCCAACTACAAAGATATGTAAAACCGTGAGAAGAAAGACAAAGATGAAAGATCCTACATATAACCTCTACATGCGCTTTTTATTGATCTGCCTTCTGCTGCTGTTCAGTCCTGTTTTCTTTTGTAAAGAAGCAAATACCAAAAATAAGAGTTGGAACAACAGAACTTTCACCATGTTAGTTGCAACTCAAAACTCATACATACCTTTACAGCTTGTGCTTGTGCTTCTTCTTCTTCTTCTTCTTTCTGTGTTTGACATTATCCTCACTTGTTTCATAAGATTCCTTTGGCTCATTTAGATACATAAAGATGACAGCAATATGGCTATTGACCCCTGCAATGGCGGCATCTCAGAGACACTGCAGAAAAACAAGAGAAAACTTAAAAAGTTTCTCATAATATGCCCATCCTCAAATTATGTAAACCAACCCATCATTATTCAACAGTCAATCTTTTGGCACTTGAGAAGGGGGAAAGTACATTCAATGGGGAAAGTTTCCGATGGTCACTGTGACTATTCTAAATAATCTCATAACTCTACTCTTGTACGGCTCTAGATAATATAGTAGCTTTGACTAAACAGTACAGATCCAGAAAATTTTTAAGCAGTCACCGACGGAAAACAGAAGAAACCATAAACCCACAAATCAACGCCAATCTCTCCACTTCAGACATTAAGAAACCTTTAGCAAGAACACTTCCAGCAACTCATAATCTTCTCGTTCATCTGCCAGCAATTTCCACGATTGATGAACCGAATAATTTAGAAAAACTGAATTTAAAAAAGAAAAAAACTGCTAGTATCAAGGCCACGATGCATTTAACGCCCAAACTAAAACCCATCATGTAAATATATTAGTCCTGAGAAGCAGATTTTGATATCTCGACCATTATGTGAATTACGCAGAATATGTCGAGCGATGAAACTTTAAACAGCTAAACAAACCTAAATCCAGAACAAAAGAACACACCTCATTGTCACACAACTTCCATGACCGAAAACAAGCTCCGCGTTACAGCTCACCGAGAAAGAAGATCCAAAAAACTTTTCTCCAATCTCCCGTCCAATAACATATCAACAACCATTTCCATTGTTGAAACATCCAAAGAAAAACCGTGGCTTCGCATTTCTCGAATCAGCTCGATAACTGGTGTTACATGGCCAACTTTGAGATGACCTCGGATAAGTACATTATACGTACAATCATCCGGCATACAACCAACCTCTTTCATGTTTTTAAACAGCTTGTCGGCTTCACCGAGTGTACCTTTTCCACAAAATCCAGTAATCATTGTATTGTACGTTCGGTTCAATCCCTTTATCTAAAAGTTTACTAAACAATCCGAATGCTTCATCAACCATGTCAGCCTTGCACAAACCATTTATCATAATACTATGGACAAAGATATCGAGGTCAATCCCACTCGTTTCCAACTCGCAATACAATCCAAGCGCCTCGTCCAACTTTCCATTCTTACAAAGACCATCAAGCAGTAACGTGCAAGTTACAAGATCAGGATCCACACCCTGCATCTGCATCTCTAAAAATGAGTATTTATAAAAATTAAAATCTTAATACTTATGAACCGATTAAAATATCATAACTAATCATATGAGATTTTTCAGAATTCTACAAATAACGCATCTCTTATATAGAAAAAAAAAACTGACAGGTTGTAAGTTTGTTTTGCTTTGGAATTTTACAATGGAAACAGGACATGTGTGGCCTATGCTGTCGAGGTCACTGGACTCAGGCTGGAGGCATTGGCAAATTCTCAGAGGAATTGGGGAAAGTTCAATCACTGCCTTAAGAGGGATTT
>NW_010962392.1:3726521-3732721 GCF_000463585.1 Tarenaya hassleriana | reverse complement strand
TGTTTCGCCTCGTCAAGGCGATTCTGCATGCACAACCCATCGATCAATGAATTATATGTAAGAGTAGTCGGAACTAAACCTCTTCGAGTCATCTCTTCGCACAATTCTTTAGCCTCCAAAAACTTTCCTTCTTTAACGAACGCATCGATCAATCCATTGAAAGTGACAACATCTGGGGTGATTTTTCTTTTGGCCATATCATTCAACAATCGGACAACATCGTTCCATCTGTCAAAAACACAAAGGCCGTTTATCAAACAACTGTAGGTGACAACATTTGGAGCAATCCCTTTGCTATCCATCTTTTCGAAAAGGCTCAATGCATCATCTATGTGTCCACCTTTGCAAAGACCATCAATTATCATACTGTAAATTTTGACATCCACCTCAATGTTCTTCTCCTCCATCTTCATGAGCAGATTCAATGCCAAAGCACAATCACCCGACTTGCAAATCCCATTGACAACAGCGCCATAAGTAACTACATTGGGTCGACACCCCAACTTTAACATCCGATCAACTAAACTCACAGCTACAGAAACTCTCCCCTCTCGACAAAGTCCGTTGACCAAAGTGGTGTATGTTACGACATCAGGTTTATATCCCTCTTTTGTAATTTGGTCAACCCAACTTAACGCCACAGAAAACCTCCCTTGGATACAAAATCCATTGATCAGGGTAGTAAACGTGATAACATGAGGCTCGTAACCCAGTTTTAGGATTTTTCCCAAAACCGAAAGGCCCAAAACCACTTGACCTGAGCGGCATAATGCGTTGATGAGAATACTCAAAGTGCAGCCGTCATGTGAAACCCGGAGCAATTCCATTCTCTTGCAGAGAGAAATCACAACATCATACCGTTTCATTTTGGCGATTGAAGTTAGTAATTTATTAAAATCAACGATGGAGGGTAAGGGGTGAGACCGAACCATCTGATCGAACAAAGCAACAGCCTCACCGACATTACAATCATGAAACCCAAATCTCAATCTGTCTCTGTAGTCTCCAACACCAGAAGAGACAAATCTCCGACAACTTAAAACAGAGGAACAATCTGAGAAAGTGTTCAGAGTACCTCTCCCCTTGCGATGATGAGTCTGAACCAAGCTCGAAGCAGAAGCCGATGTGAAAGCACCCATTCTCCGGACCATTCTCGCCATCTCAGCTTCGATCCGAAGACGGGATGAGAAATCAGGCAGCAGATTGCGATTCGGCTTCTTCTATAAACCCTCGACGGAAGCAGCGGTCACAGCGAAAATGGAGATAAGCAGATTCTTCCTCGTTTTTTTTTTCGGTCATCTGGAAAGGGAAATCGTAGGAAATTTGTAAAATTCGTGAGCAGTGTGTTATACCCAAATATCAATGGGTATATAATTAAAACAGATTAGGCAAAGTTATTTTGATGTATAATTTTTATAAAACTAAAATTAATCAAATCTAACTTAATAAAAATACCCAAAAATCAAGTATAAAAAAATCTTTTAAAAAAACAATATTTGTTTGTTAATGAGAATCGACTCCTTATAAAACTCAAATCAATATAAAAAGTGAAGTATATATAATTTTGGCAATTGAAACGAAGATTCTAAAGTCAAACAATATATAACCGGTGTTTAAATGGGTGAACTATACATCATGATAGAGATGTCGAAATTGGTAAATATATAACTGATGAAAGTATTGCGGATGCATGTGAAGCTCCAGTCTCGAGTAGAAGCTTCAAAGCTTATCTGAAGACGACGTCGCATTAAGCTCGGTTGCTAAACGAACTCAGGTGCGCTTACACACTTTTCAAACAATATATAACCGGTGTTTAAATGGGTGAACTATACATCATGATAGAGATGTCGAAATTGGTAAATATATAACTGATGAAAGTATTGCGGATGCATGTGAAGCTCCAGTCTCGAGTAGAAGCTTCAAAGCTTATCTGAAGACGACGTCGCATTAAGCTCGGTTGCTAAACGAACTCAGGTGCGCTTACACACTTTTCATGGTGAAGTCGGTTGTAATCCTCTCACAAAGTTCTGAAACCGTGAGCAACAAATGACCCAAACTTTCACGAGATGACTGCGGATAATCAGACAGGCCTCGTCGTCATCACCATCCGACCAGACCACCCCTATGCTTAGAACGTGAATCTTTTGAATGTTCAAAATTGACCTACAGCAGCTTTGTACGGATCTTGAGCTGCTCTTGTAATGAACCTGTCATCTTTCAAAGAACAAATGAGAGACGTTTTTGCCCAATCTATTACCCGAACAAAAAGGGGACGCATGTCCATAGGCGTTGATAAATATATATACTGTGTCTGTCACATAATATATATAGAAAAATTTATATTATGGAATTTACATATACTTTTTTTTTTGTAACGGTGGAATTTACAAATTCTCTAATGCGACGGCATAATGATTCGCGAAAATGGTCTAATTCTATGTTTCTACTATACAATCGTGTCGTTTTAATAACCTATCTTCATCTTCTATGTAAAAAAAATCGTTAATATAATTTCACTTGGGCCTTTGTTTTGTTATTAAGCGTCTATGATAAAATACCAACTCGTCAAAATATCTAAAAAAATACACAAACATGGCAATTGATAAAGGATAGAGTAAAGCTCTTTCTAATCCAAATTCGAGTTTTTATTTGGAAAATGACACTTACCTGATTATATCGCTAAGTTGAAAGTTCGATGAATTTTTAAATTATTAAAAAAATTATACAAACGTGGAAAATACTCAACTCAGTTAGTTAAATTATTAAGACAAATTAGAGCTTGCAACCCTCAGAGGAATTGGGGAGAGTTCATTCACTGCCTAAAGAGGAATTTCTTCAGTTGGATCAACTGCCTAAGAGATTTTCGAACTGCACCACCAGAAAGGGGAAATACTATCAGATACCATTGTGAGCATAATCAATTGCAGAAGAGAAAGTTAGAAACCACTAAAAACAATCGGATAACTCTACTCTTTGTGCAGAAGCCCACCAAAAAGAGATAAACTATGTATTAGCTCTGTCCAATTTTAGACAAAAACATCATCCACAAGAGTCCAAGGACTCAGCTTATGACCAATTTACCATAACTGTTTTCAATGTTCCATGCATTGCAAAGGACGGCACGTTATACGTACAGCCGAGCCGATATAAAAATATCCATAGACCCACAAACTAAGAGTTCTATCAATGTGGTTCTGATGAAAATTGAGAACAGCTAAACAAGCCTAAATTCAGAACAGAAGAACTCACCTCGTTGTCACAAGACTTCCATGACCGAAAGCAACCTCCGCATTACAGCTCACCGAGAAAGAAGAACCAAAAAACTTTTCTCCAATCTCCCGTCCGATAACATATCAACAACCATTTCCACGGTTGAAACATCTGATGAAAAACCGCAGCTTCTCATTTCCCGAATAAGCTCGATAACAGTTGCTACATGGCCACCTTTGAGATGACCTCGGATCAGTACATTATACGTACAATCATTTGGCATACAACCAATCTTTTTCATATTCTTAAACAGCTTGTCGGCTTCACTGAGCAAACTTTTTCTACAAAATCCAGTAATCATTGTATTGTACGTGTTTACGTTCGGTTCAATCCCTTTATCAGAAAGTTTATTAAACAATCTGAGTGCCTCATCAACCTTGTCACCCTTGCACAAGCCATGCATCATAACACTATGGACAAAGATATCGAGGTCAATCCCACTCGTTTCCAACTGGCAATACAATCCAAGCGCCTCGTCCAGTTTTCCATTCTTACAAAGACCATCAAGCACTACTGTGCAAGTTACAAGATCAGGATCTACACCTTGTCTCTGCATCTCTAAAAAGAGTTTATGGGCGACATTGACTTTGCCCACTCGAAAAAAACCTTGTATGAGAGTGTTGTAAATACATGTATTACTGACCAACCCTCTTCGAGACATCTCATGAAAGAGTTTCATACCCTCATCCACCTTATTAGACTTGCAGTAACCATTTATAAGACAACTAAAAGTCACTGTATTCGGATAGCATCCTCTGTTGACTATAAAATCGAACAACTGTTTCACCTCGTCAAGACGATTCTGCATGCACAACCCATCGATCAATGAAGTGTAAGTAATAGTATCTGGAACTAAACCTCTTCGAATCATCTCTTCGCACAGTTCTTTAGCCTCCAAAAACTTTCCCTCTTTAACGAACGCATCGATCAATCCATTGAAAGTGACAACATCTGGGGTGATTTTTCTTTTGGCCATATCATTCAACAATCGGACAGCATCGTTCCATCTATCGAAAACGCAAAGGCCGTTTATCAAACAACTGTAGGTGACAACATTTGGAGCAATCCCTTTGCTATCCATCTTATCGAAAAGGCTCAATGCATCATCTATATGTCCACCTTTGCATAGACCATCAATTATCATACTGTAAATTCTGACATTTACCTCAATGTTCCTCTCCTCCATCTTCATGAGCAGATTCAATGCCAAAGCACAATCACCCGACTTGCAAATCCCATTGACAACAGTGCCATAAGTAACTACATCGGGTTGATACCCCATCTTTAACATCTTATCAACTAAACTCACAGCTTCAGAAACTCTCCCCTCTTGACAAAGTCCGTTGACCAAAGTGGTGTATGTCACGACATTAGGTTTATATCCCTCTTTTACCATTTGGTCAACCCAACTTAACGCCACAGAAAGCTTCTTTTGGATACAAAATCCATTGATCAGGGTAGTGAGCGTGATAACATGAGGCTCGTAACCCTTTTTTATGATTTTCCCCAAAACCGAAAGGCCCAAAACCACTTGACCTGAGCGGCAGAATGCGTTGATGAGAATACTCAAAGTGCAGTCGTCATGTGAAACCCGGAGCAATTCCATTCTCTTGCAGAGAGAAATCACAACATCATACTGTTTCATTTTGGCGATTGCAGCCAGTAATTTATTAAAATCGACAATGGAAGGCAAGGGACGAGACCGAACCATGTGGTCGAACAAAGCGACAGCCTCATCTACATTGCAATCATGAAACCCCAATCTGAGTCTGTCTCTGTACTCTTCAACACCAGAAGAAGCCAACCTCCGACAACTTAGAACAGAGGAACGATCTGAGAAAGCGTTAAGAGTACCTCTCCCCAGGCGATGATGAGTCTGAACCAAACTCGAAGCAGAAGCAAATGTGAAAGCAGCCATTCTCCTGAACACTCTCGCCATCTCAGCTTCGGTCCGAAGACGGAATGAGAAATCAGGCGGATTGCGATTCGGCTTCTTCTACAAGCCCTCGATGGAAGCGGCGGTCACAGCGAAAATGGAGAGAAGCAGATTCTTCCTCGCTTTTTTTTTTCGGTTATTACATTTACATGCGTCTGAAAAGGGAATAGTAGGAAATTGTAAAATTGGTGAGCAGTGCGTTAAAGCAGATTAGGCAAAGTTATTTTGATGATAGGATAACTCTACTCTTTGTGCAGAAGCCCACCAAAAAGAGATAAACTATGTATTAGCTCTGTCCAATTTTAGACAAAAACATCATCCACAAGAGTCCAAGGACTCAGCTTATGACCAATTTACCATAACTGTTTTCAATGTTCCATGCATTGCAAAGGATGGCACGTTATACGTACAGCCGAGCCGATATAAAAATATCCATAGACCCACAAAGTAAGAGTTCTATCAATGTGGTTCTGATGAAAATTCAGAACAGCTAAACAAGCCTAAATTCAGAACAGAAGAACTCACCTCGTTGTCACAAGACTTCCATGACCGAAAGCAACCTCCGCATTACAGCTCACCGAGAAAGAAGAACCAAAAAACTTTTCTCCAATCTCCCGTCCGATAACATACCAACAACCATTTCCACGGTTGAAACATCTGATGAAAAACCGCAGCTTCTCATTTCCCGAATAAGCTCGATAACAGTTGCTACATGGCCACCTTTGAGATGACCTCGGATCAGTACATTATACGTACAATCATTTGGCATACAACCAATCTTTTTCATATTCTTAAACAGCTTGTCGGCTTCACTGAGCAAACTTTTTCTACAAAATCCAGTAATCATTGTATTGTACGTGTTTACGTTCGGTTCAATCCCTTTATCAGAAAGTTTATTAAACAATCCAAGTGCCTCATCAACCTTGTCGCCCTTGCACAAACCATTCATCATAACACTATGGACAAAGATATCGAGGTCAATCCCACTCGTTTC
>NW_010962392.1:3703868-3719252 GCF_000463585.1 Tarenaya hassleriana | reverse complement strand
GTGAGCATAATCAATTGCAGAAGAGAAAGTTAGAAACCACTAAAAACAATCGGATAACTCTACTCTTTGTGCAGAAGCCAACCAAAAAGAGATAAACTATGTATTAGCTCTGTCCAATTTTAGACAAAAACATCATCCACAAGACAGCAGAGATACCAAACACACATCAACTACCCAAAAGAGCTCAGCTATGTGTTACCTTTCTAGAATAAACAAGAACTCATCTACGACCAATTTCCAAAACTGTTTCCAATGTTTCCATGCATTGCAAAGGATGGCAGATGATATGCACAGCTGACCCGATATGAAAATATCCATAGACCCACAAACTAAGGGTATGTATCAATATGTGGTTCTGATGTAAATTTAAACAGCTAAAAAGGCCTAAACTCAGAACATAAGAAGAACTCACCTCGTTGTCATACGACTTCCATGACTGAAAGCAACCTCCGCATTACAGCTCATCGAGAAAGAAGAACCAAAAAACTTTTCTCCAATCTCCCGTCCGATAGCATATCAACAACCATTTCCATTGTTGAAACATCTGAAGAAAAACCGCAGCTTCTCATTTCCCGAATGAGCTCGATAACCGTTGCTACATGGCCACCTTTGAGATGACCTCGGATCAGTACATTATACGTACAATCATCTGGCATACAACCAACCTCTTTCATGTTTTTAAACAGCTTGTCGGCTTCACTGAGCAAACTTTTTCTACAAAATCCAGTAATCATTGTATTGTACGTCTTTACGTTCGGTTCAATCCCTTTATCCGAAAGTTTATTAAACAATCCGAGTGCCTCATCAACCATGTCAGCCTTGCACAAGCCATTCATCATAATACTATGAACAAATATATTGAGGTCAATCCCACTCGTTTCCAACTCGCAATACAATACAAGCGCCTCGTCCAGTTTTCCATTCTTACAAAGTCCATCAAGCACTACTGTGCAAGTTACAAGATCAGGATCCACACCCTGTCTCTGCATCTCTAAAAAGAGTTTATGGGCGACATTGTCTTTGCCCGCTCGGAAAAAACCTTGTATGAGAGTGTTGTAAGTACGTGTATCACCGACCAACCCTCTTCGAGACATCTCATGAAAGAGTTTCATACCCTCGTCAACCTTATTACACTTGCAATAACCATTTATCAGACAATTAAAAGTCACTGCATTTGGATAGCATCCTCTGTTGATCATAAAATCGATCATTCGTCTCGCCTCGTCAAGGCGATTCTTCATGCACAACCCATCGATCAATGAAGTATATGTATGAGTATTCGGAACTAAACCTCTTCGGATCATCTCTTCGCACAGTTCTTTGGCCTCCAAAAACTTTCCCTCTTTAACGAACGCATCGATCAATATATTGAAAGTGACAACATTAGGGAAGATTTTTCTTTTGGCCATATCATTCAACAATCGGACAGCATCGTTCCATCTGTCAAAAACGCAAAGGCCTTTTATCAAACAACTGTAGGTGACAACATCTGGAGCAATCCCTTTGCTGTCCATCATTTCGAAAAGGTTCAATGCATCATCTATGTGTCCATCTTTGCAAAGACCATCAATGATCATACTGTAAATTTTGACATCCACCTCAATGTTCTTTTCCTCCATCTTCATGAGCAGATTCAATGCCAAAGCAGAATCCCCCGACTTGCAAATACCATTGACAACAGCGCCATAAGTAACTACATTTGGTTGATACCCCAACTTTAACATCCGATCAACTACGCTCACAGCTTCAGAAACTCTCCCCTCTCGACAAAGTCCGTTGACCAAAGTGGTAAATGTCACAACATCAGGTTTGTACCCCTCGTATACCATTTGGTCAAACCAACTTAACGCCACAGAAAGCTTCTTTTGGATACAAAATCCATTGATCAGGGTAGTGAATATGACTACGTTAGGCTCGTAACCCCTTTTTATGATTTTCCCCAAAACCGAAAGGCCCAAAACCACTTGTCCTGAGCGGCAGAATGCGTTGATGAGAATACTCAAAGTGTAGTCGTCATGTGAAACCCGGAGCAATTCCATTCTCTTGCAGAGAGAAATCACAACATCATACTGTTTCATTTTGGCGATTGCAGCCAGTAATTTATTAAAATCGACAATGGAAGGCAAGGGACGAGACCGAACCATGTGGTCGAACAAAGCGACAGCCTCATCTACATTACTACAACCATGAAACCCAAATCTCAATCTGTCTCTGTAGTCAACACCAGAAGAAGCCAGTCTCCGACAACTTAAAACATAGGAACGATCTGAGAAAGTGTTAAGAGTACCTCTTCGAAGGCGTTGATGAGTCTGAACCAAACTGGAAGCAGAAGCCGATGTGAAAGCGGCCATAGTCCGGACCATTCTCGACATCTCAGCTTCAATTCGTAGACGGAATGAGAAATCGGGTAGATTGCAATTTCGGCTTCTTCTGTAAAACCCTGGGTGGAAGCGGCGGTCACAGCGAAAACTCTTGATGGAGAAAAGCAAATTCTTCCTCTTTTTTTTTTTAAAAAAACAAATCATAGGAAAAACTGTAAAATGGACGACCAGATTGAAACATATTTTTTTTTTTTGTCGATCATTTTGATGACAAATATTTATAAATATAATTAGATAAAATATAGAGAAATCCAATTACAGGGCAACGGCCAAATTAGGAGAATTGTAGATTGAATCTATAAAAACTATATATACTTTTTCTAAAACTAAATTAATCAAAATCAAAATTAATAAAAATTTCCTGAAAAAACGAATATAAAAATATTTGTTTGGTAAAAAAACATAAAAATAGTCTTTAAAAAAACCGTTTTTTTCTGAAAATTGGATCCTTATAAAACGCAAATCGATATTTAAAAATACAAACAAACATATACTCAATATATGAAATCATAAATAAACAAACGTTATGGGAAATTGAAATGATAATTCCAAACTTAAGCCTTAAATCTGTGTTTAAGAGAGAAGTGAACAATGCGAATATATACATATATATATATATATAAGGACGGATTGTAAAACTCGTGTTGGATTTCATAGATTTGGGCTTTGGAAAGGATGGGAGATTATCAATTTCCAAACCTATTGGAAAAGCATCAATTTCTCCTTATATATTATAATTGGAAGTATGCCTTTATGAAGCCAACTTCTCCAGTTCAGACATTAAGAAGCCTAAGCAAGAACACTTTGCTTATAAAAAGCAATTTGACATAAAACAACGAATATATATAATTCTTTCTAAAATCAGAATTATGAAATCTGATAATATGTCCGTTCCAAGTTTAAACCAGTAAATTTGTTCAACTGTTTAGTTTAGATATGTAAGAACCTTAAACGTGAACATGTTACATAGCATCAGAGTACAGGTCCAGAAAATTTTTAAGCAGTCACCGACGGAAAACAGAAGAAACCATAAACCCACAAATCAACGCCAATCTCTCCACTTCAGACATTAAGAAACCTTTAGCAAGAACACTTTATTAGATACAAAGGAAACCTTTTGTAAGGGAAATGAGCCGGTGGAAAATTAGTTACACGGTTACGCGATATTTGTAGATATATAAAGGATACTGGTATTATTGAAAGGAATATACAGAAAATTATCCCAAAACTCTGTTTTCACTTTCTCTCTCTACATTTCTCTCTCTCCCATTTTCTCTCGCTTTCCTGAGCTTTCTCGATCAGATTGACGAAGCTAATATGGTATCAGAGCGTTCTAAACTCGCTTTTGCTCCGATTATCATCTTGTTTTGTTGATTTTTCTCTTCAATTTCAATTGTTTTTTGTTTGGCTGTTTCTCTGTAAACATGCCTCCGACAGAGAATTCTTCAAATTCGTCTGCCGAATCGTATGATAATTGCTACTATCTTGGTAGTAATGATCTTACGAGTTTGAATCTGGTTTCTGATCGCTTGGTTGAGCCAGCTGACTTCAATTCTTGGTATTGCTCCATGTCTATGGCGTTGGAAGGTCGAAATAAGCTTTGCTATGTCGACGGTACGTTACCGAAACCTCCAGATAATCATCCTGATGCGAAATTGTGGTCTCGGAACAATGTCATTGTTCGTGCCTGGATTTTGAATTCTGTTTCGAAGGATATTGGTTCTAGTTTGTTGTATACCAAAATTGCGAAGGATTTGTGGAATATTATTATAAAAAGGTATCAACAAACTAGTGCTCCTCGTCTATATAGCATCAGGCGTAGACTTCGAACATTGGAGCAAGGATCAATGAATGTGACGACTTATTTCACAAAGTTAATGGCAATTTGGGAAGAGTTGAAGTCAACTCAGGCTGCTGCAGTTTGTATTTGTGGAAATTGTTCTTGTCGTGCTGATCAACGTAATATGGATCAGACTGAGCAGAATTTCGTGATGGATTTTCTGTTTGGTCTAAATGAATCTTATGAGACAATTCGTGGACAGATCATTATGATGGATCCTTTGCCAGATCTACAGAAAACATTTTATTTGTTGACTCAGCATGAACAACAACAACTTATCAAGCATTCACCTATTGCATCTGATAATGTTACTTTTCAAGTTTCTGGATCTTCATCAGAAACTGTAGCTGCAGTCTCACAGCCAATTTCCAAGCTGAAACAGAAACCGTTATGCACACATTGTGGATTGTATGGTCACACTGTCAATAAATGCTATAAGCTACATGGTTATCCTCCTGGATATAGAGGATCCAAATCTTCTGCATCACAAATTCCACAACAGCAACGATATTTTCCTCCGTATGCAGGAGCTAAGTCTGGTTTTCCACCTAAGGGAGCCATTGCGAATGTTCAAGCAGGTTCACCTTCCCAGAATTCTTTCGTGCATAGTATTAATACGTTACCCAGTATTGTCTTGTGCATAGTATTAATACGTTACCTGCTGAACAAATGCATCAGATATACTCGATGATTGGTAACTGTCGACGACTAAATGGACCTACAGTCTCTGCTCATGGTGCTGCAGAAAATACATCTAGCTACACTGGTAATATCTCTCTTATATCTTCTGTTATGTGCAGTCCAGATTGGGTGATGAGTATTCTTCATTTTAACACAGCTTGGATTATTGATTCAGGCGCCTCAACTCATGTCTGTTCAAATAAATCCTTGCTTGTTGATTTGAAAAATATTCCTCCTACTGTAGTTACATTACCGAATGGACAGAAATTAGTTATTCAGGTTGCTGGGACAGTTCATCTCAATCCTCATCTTGTTTTGACCAATGTTCTTTACATACCTGATTTTTCTTTCAACTTACTTTCTGTTCCTTCTCTGATGAATTCAAATGCTTACACGTTCCTTTTTACCTCGGATTCCTGTCTTATCCAGGACCATTCTCTGGCCTTGACGATTGGGAAGGCTGATTTGCATCAGAATCTCTACATATTGAATTCTTCTTTCATCCCAGCATCCATTTCTTTTTGTTGTAATGCCTTGACCGTTGATTCCACATTATGGCATCAACGTCTTGGTCATCCGTCATTGTCTCGAATAAAAACTCTTTCTTCAGTTTTAGATATTGCTAAATGTACAGATCTTACACATTGTAAAATTTGTCATTTGGCAAAACAAAAACGTCTTTCATTCTCTTCAAATAATAATCTGTCTTCTTCCCTTTTTGATCTTGTTTACATGGATGTTTGGGGGCCCTTCTCTGTTTCTTCAGTTGAGGGTTATCACTATTTTCTAACCTTGGTAGATGACTGTTCTCGTGCAACCTGGGTATACATGTTACGTCATAAAAATGATGTATTAACTGTCTTTCCGAGTTTTGTAGCTATGGTGGAGCGTCAATATGATGCACATATCAAGGGTATAAGAACCGATAATGCACCAGAGTTAGCTTTTTCTGATTTCTGCAGGGAAAAAGGCATTCAACATTATTTTGCTTGTGCTTATACTCCCCAACAGAATTCAGTGGTGGAAAGGAAACATCAACACATTCTCAATGTGGCGAGGGCCTTGTTGTTTCAGTCAAATGTGCCGGTTCAGTATTGGAGTGATTGTATTCGGACATCTGTGTACCTGATCAATCGGATTCCGTCTCCTTTGCTGCAGAATAGAAGTCCTTTTGAGGTATTGAATCAGAAAACTCCAGAATATTCTCATATTCGAGTTTTTGGTTGTTTGTGCTATGCTTCAACTCATGTTCATCTCCGGAACAAGTTTTCTCCTCGTGCTTCGCCTGCTGTATTTCTTGGATATCCTCCAGGATACAAAGGGTATAAGTTACTTGACACTGAAACTAATAGAGTTTTCATTTCCAGGAATGTGGAATTCCATGAAAATATTTTTCCATTTCTTACAGACCCACTTCTGTTGTCAGAGTCTTCACGCTCTGCTTCAGATTTTTTTTCCCAGACAATTTTACCTTTGCCTTTGCCTTGTACAGATGTTGCAAACTCGTATCTTGAGAATGCCTCATTTGTTCCTTCTTCATCTCATTCTGAGATTTCACCAGACCCTGGAATTCCACAGTCCAACTCTAATCCAGTTTCAGTTTCTCAACCTACAGCTCGACCTCAAAGAATTACTAAAGCTCCTTCTTATCTTCGAGATTATTACTGTAATCAAACCAGTCACCATTCTTCTTCTTGTATATACCCTTTATCCTCTGTTTTATCTTATGATAAGCTGAGTCCACCATACAAATCTTTTATTTTCCAAATTTCTTCTGAAACCGAGCCTAAGACTTTTAAACAAGCTGTTTTGGTTGAGAACTGGAGGAAAGCTATGAATGTTGAATTGCAGGCACTTCATGACAATGGTACTTGGTCAGTGGTGTCCTTACCTCATGATAAGAGAGCAGTTGGTTGCAAATGGGTGTATAAGATCAAGCATAATCCAGATGGTAGTATTGAAAGGTATAAAGCTAGGCTAGTTGCTAAAGGTTTTACTCAACAAGAAGGAATTGATTTTATTGAAACCTTCTCTCCTGTAGCAAAGTTAGTCACAGTGAAGTTGCTACTTGCCCTTGCTGCAACTCAGAAATGGAATCTCACTCAAATGGATGTGACTAATGCTTTTTTGCATGGTGAACTTGATGAAGATATCTACATGTCACTTCCTCCAGGATATGAACCGCCTCCTGGGGAATCACTTCCTCCAAATGCTGTTTGCAAGCTTCATAAATCTTTGTATGGTTTAAGACAAGCTTCTCGGCAATGGTACAAGAAGTTCTCAGATGTGTTGATTCAAGGTGGTTTTCAGCAGTCACAATCTGATCATACTCTGTTTGTCCGAAAGCAGAATGATGTGTTTGTGGCTTTGTTGGTGTATGTTGATGACATAATCATTGCTAGCAATGATTTACAGGCTGAAGCTGATCTGAAGCAACTTTTGCATCAGAATTTCAGTATTAAGGATCTTGGTCCTTTGCGTTTTTTTCTTGGATTGGAGATAGCACGATCCTCGGCAGGCATCTCTTTATGTCAACGCAAGTATTGTCTTGAATTGCTTTCTGATACAGGTCTTCTTGGATGCAAACCTGTTTCGGTACCTATGGATCCTAATGTCAAGTTGAACAAGGATTCTGGTGCTGTTCTGAGTGATCCTACAGTTTTTCGGGCACTCATTGGCCGTCTGTTATATTTGACTATAACACGCCCAGATATCACATATTCGGTTCACAAACTTAGCCAGTACATGGCTCAGCCTACTGATGAACACTTGCGAGCGGCTCAACGCATTGTTCGTTATCTGAAATCAGATCCTGGACAGGGTTTGTTTTACTCGACAGATTCTGATTTGCATTTAAAAGCGTTTGCAGATGCTGATTGGGCACAATGTGCTGATTCTCGGAGATCGGTTACAGGTTTTTGCATTTTTCTTGGTTCTTCGCTGATTTCTTGGAAAGCAAAGAAGCAAACTACCGTTTCTCGTAGCAGCACAGAGGCAGAGTACCGGGCTTTAGCAAATACGACCTGTGAATTGATTTGGCTGGATAATTTGGTTCAGCATTTTCAGGTTCCGATCACTCGTCCCGCAAATCTGTATTGTGATAATCAGTCGGCTCTTTACATTGCTTCGAATCAGGTGTTCCATGAGAGAACTAAACACATCGAATTGGATTGTCATTTGGTTCGGGACAAGCTGAAGGAAGGGTTTATTCGAACGATGCATGTGAAGAGTTCTCATCAGCTTGGTGACATTTTCACTAAAGCTTTGCAGCCGCCTCTGTTTCATGCTCTTTTACAGAAGCTTAATGTTTCAAGTTTATATTGTTCTGACAAATATAAACTTGAGAGGGGGATATTAGATACAAAGGAAACCTTTTGTAAGGGAAATGAGCCGGTGGAAAATTAGTTACACGGTTACGCGATATTTGTAGATATATAAAGGATACTGGTATTATTGAAAGGAATATACAGAAAATTATCCCAAAACTCTGTTTTCACTTTCTCTCTCTATATTTTTCTCTCCTATTTTCTCTCGCTTTCGCTTTCCTGAGCTTTCTCGATCAGATTGACGAAGCTAATACACTTCCAGCAACTCATAATCTTCTCGTTCACCTGCCAGCAATTTCCACGATTGATGAACCGAATAATTTAGAAAAACTGCTAGTATCAAGGCCACGACGCATTTAACGTCCAAACTAAAACCCATCATGTAAATATATTAGTCCAGAGAAGCAGATTTTGATATCTCGACCATTATGTGAATTACGCAGAATATGTCGAGCGATGAAATTTAAACAGCTAAAAAGTCCTAAACTCAGAACATAAGAAGAACACACCTCGTTGTCACACGACTTCCATGACCGAAAGCAAGCTCCGCATTACAGCTCACCGAGAAAGAAGATCCAAAAAACTTTTCTCCAATCTCCCGTCCGATAACATATCAACAACCATTTCCATTGTTGAAACATCTGAAGAAAAACCATGGCTTCGCATTTCTCGAATCAGCTCGATAACAGTTGCAACATGGCCACCTTTGAGATGACCTCGGATCAGTATATTATACGTACAATCATTTGGCATACAACCAATCTTTTTCATATTCTTAAACAGCTTGCCGGCTTCACCGAGTATACCTTTACGACAAAATCCAGTAATCATTGTAGTGTAGGTCTTTACATCCGAATCAACCCCTTTATCCGAAAGTTTATTAAACAATCCGACTGCCTCGTCAACCTTGTCAGCCTTACACAAACCATTAATCATAATACTATGGACAAAGATATTGAGGTCAATCCCACTCGTTTCCAACTCGCAATATAGTTGAAGTGCCTCGTCAAGTTTCCCATTCTTACAAAGACCATCAAGCATTATTGTGTATGTTACAAGATCAAGATCCACACCTTGACTCTTCATCTCTGAAAAGAGTTTTTGGGCGACCTTGACATTGCCTGCTCGGAAAAATCCTTGTATGAGAGTGCTGTGAGTACATGTATCACTGACCAACCCTCTTCGAGACATCTCATGAAAGAGCTTCATACCCTCGTCAACCTTATTAGACTTGCAATAACCATTTATCAGACAATTAAAAGTCACCACATCCGGATAACATCCTTTGTTGATCATAGAATCGATCATTTGTTTCGCCTCGTCAAGGCGATTCTGCATGCACATCCCATCGATCAATGAATTATATGTAAGAGTAGTCGGAACTAAACCTCTTCGAATCATCTCTTCGTACAGTTCTTTACCCATCGATCAATGAATTATATGTAAGAGTAGTCGGAACTAAACCTCTTCGAGTCATCTCTTCGCACAATTCTTTAGCCTCCAAAAACTTTCCTTCTTTAACGAACGCATCGATCAATATATTGAAAGTGACAACATTAGGGAAGATTTTTCTTTTGGCCATATCATTCAACAATCGGACAGCATCGTTCCATCTGTCGAAAACGCAAAGGCCGTTTATCAAACAACTATAGGTGACAACATTTGGAGCAATCCCTTTGCTATCCATCTTTTCGAAAAGGCTCAATGCATCATCTATGTGTCCACCTTTGCAAAGACCATCAATGACGGTATTATAAATTTTGACATTGACCTCAATGTTCCTCTCCTCCATCTTCATGAGCAGATTCAATGCCAAAGCACAATCACCCGACTTGCAAATCCCATTGACAACAACGCCATAAGTAACTACATTTGGTTGATACCCCAACTTTAACATCTTATCAACTAAACTCACAGCTTCAGAAACTCTCCCCTCTCGACAAAGTCCGTTGACCAAAGTTGTATATGTTACAACATTAGGTTTATATCCCTCTTTTATAATTTGGTCAACCCAACTTAACGCCACAGAAAACTTCCCTTGGATACAAAATCCATTGATCAGGGTAGTAAACGTGATAACATGAGGCTCGTAACCCAGTTTTAGGATTTTTCCCAAAACCGAAAGGCCCAAAACCACTTGTCCTGAGCGGCAGAAAGAGTTGATGAGAATGCTCAAAGTGTAGCTGTCATGTGAAACCCGGAGCAATTCCATTCTCTTGCAGAGAGAAATCACAACATCATACCGTTTCATTTTGGCTATTGCAGTCAGTAATTTACTAAAATCAACAATGGGAGGCAAGGGACGAGTCCCAACCATCTGGTCGAACAAAGCAACAGCCTCACCGACATTACAATCATGAAACCCTAATCTCAATCTGTCTCTGTAGTCTCCAACACCAGAAGAAGCAAATCTCCGACAACTTAAAACAGAGGAACAATCTGAGAAAGTGTTAAGAGTACCTCTCCCGAGGCAATGATGAGTCTGAACCAAACTCGAAGCAGAAGCCAATGTGAAAGCAGCCATTCTCCTGACCATTCTCGCCATCTCACTTCGATTCAAAGGCAGGCAGATTGCGGTTCGGCTTCTTCTATAAACCCTAACCCTGGAAGCGGCGATTTGATTTGCTTCTTCTGTAAAATCAACAATGGAAGACAGAATGAGAAATCAGGCGGATTGCGATTCGGCTTCTTCTATAAGCCCTCGATGGAAGCGGCGGTCACAGCGAAAATGGAGAGAAGCAGATTCTTCCTCGCTTTTTTTTTTCGGTTATTACATTTACATGCGTCTGAAAAGGGAATCGTAGGAAATTGTAAAATTGGTGAGCAGTGCGTTAAAGCAGATTAGGCAAAGTTATTTTGATGATAGGGCAAACTACCAAATAATAACAACAGTATGAATCCTAAAAATATTTAATTTTTATAAAACCTAACTTAATAAAAATATACCCAGAAATCAAGTATAAAAAAATCTTTAAAAAAATTAATATTTTTTTGTTACTGGGAATCGCCACCTTATCGATATAAAAAGTGAAGTATATATAATTTTGGTGTTTTTAATGAAATCCGAGATAAACATTATTGGGAATTGAAACGAAGATTACCCTTAAACTTGTTTGACTGTGCCTTGGCCGACAGCAGTTGCTAATATGAATGAAGATCATTCATTTTACGAAAATATACGAATGAAGGAATTAAAGTGAATTCCGGAGAATATGTTTAAATGGGTAAATATACCATGGAATATATATATATATATATGACTGATGAAAGTGTGGAATAAGATCCGGAGCTGAATATTGCGGATACATGTGAAGCTTCAGTCTCGGGTAGAAGCTTCAAAGATTATCTGAAGACGACGTCGCATTTAGGAATAACGCTTCCAAGATCAATCTCTCCTCTTTCAACATTTCCTAATCTTCTCATTCACCTGCAGAAATTTCCACGATGCATTTAACGTCAAAACTAAAACCCATCATATAAACATGGGGTTAATTGATGATAACAGAACTAACCAGTAACCACAAGACTATTATTAGTCCTGAGATGCAGATTTTGATATCTCGATCATTATGTGAATATATTAATTAACAAATTAAAATCGATTATATGAAAATTTAAACAACTAAACAAACCTAAATCCAGAACAGAAGAACACACCTCATTGTCATTGTCACACAACTTCCATGACCGAAACCAATCTCCGCGTTACAGCTCACCGAGAGAGAAGATCCAGTCTCCCGTCAGAACAGAAGTGTGAATATGTATGCATGTATACATTATTACATATATATAGAGAGATATTTATCATAAAAAATGCATATACTTATAAGAAAGGAATCAAATAAACAAAAAAGAACGCATTCAAAAACCAAAAATAAAATAAATTGCATTGAAATTACTTAATCAAACGAACAAATTTTAAAACAAAATATACGTTATTGACATGTGAATATAAAACATACTGTGCCTAAGTTTTCAATTCTAACATCATAAAATACTTAAGTCGATGTAAGCAAACTTCATTTCTTGTTTTGTTTTCTACCAGACAACGTTGTCAGTCCAGACATATATAATCCTTTTTCCATAACTTTTCTATGGGAATAGTTGAATTCTTTAGTTGGAGAGTGATATTTATCAGAATTCTCTCTATCCTAATATGTATTTGGATCGAAAGTATGATGAACTTGCGGACTATGAAAAAATAAATAAAAATGATCAATTATTTACGCATATGTTATAGTTAATTGAATTGAACTGAATACTACATATATAATAGCATTAAACAATAAAGTTAATAATTTATAATTTTTTAATCGAATATAAAAAATAATAAAAACAAATGAAAACAATGAATATCAACAATTCTTTAAAAATAAACATTTTATTGAAAAATGAAGTCGAATTAAATTGGATCGACAAAAAAACGAATATATATAGTTCTGACATAATCGAAATTACCAAACCCCAAAATAGCTAAACCGAAGTATTATAGAAAACCGAAAGGACCAATCCAAGTTCACCTGTCAAGCATTGCTTAGTTCGAAATATATATTTGACCAATCGTCCACAACTTTAATGTATGATGATATGATATATAGTGTCATGAGAAGAATTTAAAAATTTTAAATTGAGAAAATCAAAGGAAACAGATAAGAGAAGAATAACTAGAAAGAAATTCAAGTACCATTTGATTTTCCTAGAATTCAATATTTTGAGATGAAATGGTATCAACTAAATAAAACTAAACACATAACAGAAGAATTCACCTCTCTGTGTCATACCATTTTATTGGATTGGGGAAAGTTCATTCACTGCCTACAGAGGAATTTCTTCAGTTGGATCAACTACCAAGAGATTTTCGAACTGCACCACAGAAAGGGAAATACTATCAGATGCCATTGTGAGCATAATCAATTGCAGAAGAGAAAGTTAGAAACCACTAAAAACAATCGGTTAACTCTACTCTTTGTGCAGAGCCAACCGACCATAGATAAACTATCTATTCATTTTGGTCAATTTTAGACAAAACATCATCCACAAGACAGCAGAAATACAAAAACACATCAACTACCCAAAATAACTCAGCTATGTGTCGCCTTCCTAGAATAAACAAGAACTCAGCTACGACCAATTTACCATAACTGCTTTCAATGATTCCATGCATTGCAAAGGATGGCAGATTATAGGTACAGTCGAGCCGGTATAAAAATATCCATAGACCCACAAACTAAGGGTTGTATCAATGGGGTTCTGATGAAAATTTAAACAGCTTGTCTTGTGGATGATGTTTTGTCTAAAATTGACCAAAATGAATAGATAGTTTATCTATGGTCGGTTGGCTCTGCACAAAGAGTAGAGTTAACCGATTGTTTTTAGTGGTTTCTAACTTTCTCTTCTGCAATTGATTATGCTCACAATGGCATCTGATAGTATTTCCCTTTCTGTGGTGCAGTTCGAAAATCTCTTGGTAGTTGATCCAACTGAAGAAATTCCTGCATCTGATAGTATTTCCCTTTCTGTGGTGCAGTTCGAAAATCTCTTGGTAGTTGATCCAACTGAAGAAATTCCTCTGTAGGCAGTGAATGAACTTTCCCCAATCCAATAAAATGGTATGACACAGAGAGGTGAATTCTTCTGTTATGTGTTTAGTTTTATTTAGTTGATACCATTTCATCTCAAAATATTGAATTCTAGGAAAATCAAATGGTACTTGAATCGGTTCAATCCCTTTATCAGAAAGTTTATTAAACAATCCGAGTGCCTCATCAACCTTGTCACTCTTGCACAAGCCATGCATCATAAGACTATGGACAAAGATATCGAGGTCAATCCCACTCGTTTCCAACTGGCAATATAGTTCAAGTGCCTCGTCCAGTTTTCCATTCTTACAAAGACCATCAAGCATTATTGTGTACGTTACAAGATCAAGATCCACACCCTGACTCTGCATCTCTAAAAAGAGTTTATGGGCGACATTGTCTTTGCCCGCTCGGAAAAATCCTTGTATGAGAGTGTTGCAAGTACATGTATCCACCGACCAACCCTCTTCGAGACATCTCATGAAAGAGCTTCATACCCTCGTCAACCTTATTACACTTGCAGTAACCATTTATAAGACAATTAAAAGTCACTACATTCGGATAGCATCCTCTGTTGATCATAGAATCGATCATTCGTCTCGCCTCAAGGCGATTCTGCATGCACAACCCATCGATCAATGAAGTATATGTAATAGTATCCGGAACTAAACCTCTTCGGATCATCTCTTCGTACATTTCTTTGGCCTCCAGAAACTTACCCTCTTTAACGAACGCATCGATCAATCCATTGGAAGTGACAACATTAGGGAAGGTTTTTCTTTTGGCCATATCATTCAACAATCGGACAGCATCATTCCATCTGTCGAAAACGCAAAGGCCGTTTATCAAACAATTGTAGGTGACAACATTTGGAGCAATCCCTTTGCTATCCATCTTTTTGAAAAGGCTCAATGCGACCGCATACATTTACAAATGAGTCCGCCCTGTTCTAAAATCTGTTAAAAAACGGTACACATGTTAACTTTTCTAGTTATAGTGAGAGCCAAAAAATATGCATAATTAATTTTACATTTTAAATTCGAAATATATATATATATATATATATATATATATTATCAATTAGTTTTGGATCAAAAAGAACAATTAAGATGAAAATTGAGTTAAACGTAACCATTGTGATCAAATTTGGATAATTCAACCGATGAAATCAGGGCGTAAAACGTTTATTCCATCCTGAATTCGAACTTTCAATTTGGAAAAGAGATGTATATTCCAAATTATATTACTAATTTTCGATCCCGATATTGATCTCTTGGTGCATTACACTCGCTTACAAAAAGAAAGTGTAACCATTGTGGTTGGATATAGTTGGAGCAAAAATAAATGATGATATCATTACTTTGATAAATTTATCATTACTGTGATAAATTGGGGCTGCATTTGGTAACTGGTATAAAGTAAAAGCTCTTGAAAATGTAGAATTTAGAGATAGGGAAAATGAGGATTTATATAAATTAAAATCTTAATACTTACGAACCGATTAAAATATCATAACTAATCATATGAGATTTTTCAGAATTCTACAAATAATGCATCTCTTATATAGAAAAAAAAAA
>NW_010962392.1:3684402-3703229 GCF_000463585.1 Tarenaya hassleriana | reverse complement strand
TTTTTATGATTTTCCCCAAAACCGAAAGGCCCAAAACCACTTGTCCTGAGCGGCAGAATGCGTTGATGAGAATACTCAAAGTGTAGTCGTCATGTGAAACCCGGAGCAATTCCATTCTCTTGCAGAGAGAAATCACAACATCATACTGTTTCATTTTGGCGATTGCAGCCAGTAATTTATTAAAATCGACAATGGAAGGCAAGGGACGAGACCGAACCATGTGGTCGAACAAAGCGACAGCCTCATCTACATTACTACAACCATGAAACCCAAATCTCAATCTGTCTCTGTAGTCAACACCAGAAGAAGCCAGTCTCCGACAACTTAAAACATAGGAACGATCTGAGAAAGTGTTAAGAGTACCTCTTCGAAGGCGTTGATGAGTCTGAACCAAACTGGAAGCAGAAGCCGATGTGAAAGCGGCCATAGTCCGGACCATTCTCGACATCTCAGCTTCAATTCGTAGACGGAATGAGAAATCGGGTAGATTGCAATTTCGGCTTCTTCTGTAAAACCCTGGGTGGAAGCGGCGGTCACAGCGAAAACTCTTGATGGAGAAAAGCAAATTCTTCCTCTTTTTTTTTTTAAAAAAACAAATCATAGGAAAAACTGTAAAATGGACGACCAGATTGAAACATATTTTTTTTTTTTGTCGATCATTTTGATGACAAATATTTATAAATATAATTAGATAAAATATAGAGAAATCCAATTACAGGGCAACGGCCAAATTAGGAGAATTGTAGATTGAATCTATAAAAACTATATATACTTTTTCTAAAACTAAATTAATCAAAATCAAAATTAATAAAAATTTCCTGAAAAAACGAATATAAAAATATTTGTTTGGTAAAAAAACATAAAAATAGTCTTTAAAAAAACCGTTTTTTTCTGAAAATTGGATCCTTATAAAACGCAAATCGATATTTAAAAATACAAACAAACATATACTCAATATATGAAATCATAAATAAACAAACGTTATGGGAAATTGAAATGATAATTCCAAAGTGGTTCTGATGTAAATTTAAACAGCTAAAAAGGCCTAAACTCAGAACATAAGAAGAACTCACCTCGTTGTCATACGACTTCCATGACTGAAAGCAACCTCCGCATTACAGCTCATCGAGAAAGAAGAACCAAAAAACTTTTCTCCAATCTCCCGTCCGATAGCATATCAACAACCATTTCCATTGTTGAAACATCTGAAGAAAAACCGCAGCTTCTCATTTCCCGAATGAGCTCGATAACCGTTGCTACATGGCCACCTTTGAGATGACCTCGGATCAGTACATTATACGTACAATCATCTGGCATACAACCAACCTCTTTCATGTTTTTAAACAACTTGACGGCTTCACTGAGTATACCTTTTCCACAAAATCCAGTAATCATTGTATTGTACGTCTTTACGTTCGGTTCAATCCCTTTATCCGAAAGTTTATTAAACAATCCGAGTGCCTCATCAACCATGTCAGCCTTGCACAAGCCATTCATCATAATACTATGAACAAATATATTGAGGTCAATCCCACTCGTTTCCAACTCGCAATACAATACAAGCGCCTCGTCCAGTTTTCCATTCTTACAAAGTCCATCAAGCACTACTGTGCAAGTTACAAGATCAGGATCCACACCCTGTCTCTGCATCTCTAAAAAGAGTTTATGGGCGACATTGTCTTTGCCCGCTCGGAAAAAACCTTGTATGAGAGTGTTGTAAGTACGTGTATCACCGACCAACCCTCTTCGAGACATCTCATGAAAGAGTTTCATACCCTCGTCAACCTTATTACACTTGCAATAACCATTTATCAGACAATTAAAAGTCACTGCATTTGGATAGCATCCTCTGTTGATCATAAAATCGATCATTCGTCTCGCCTCGTCAAGGCGATTCTTCATGCACAACCCATCGATCAATGAAGTATATGTATGAGTATTCGGAACTAAACCTCTTCGGATCATCTCTTCGCACAGTTCTTTGGCCTCCAAAAACTTTCCCTCTTTAACGAACGCATCGATCAATATATTGAAAGTGACAACATTAGGGAAGATTTTTCTTTTGGCCATATCATTCAACAATCGGACAGCATCGTTCCATCTGTCAAAAACGCAAAGGCCTTTTATCAAACAACTGTAGGTGACAACATCTGGAGCAATCCCTTTGCTGTCCATCATTTCGAAAAGGTTCAATGCATCATCTATGTGTCCATCTTTGCAAAGACCATCAATGATCATACTGTAAATTTTGACATCCACCTCAATGTTCTTTTCCTCCATCTTCATGAGCAGATTCAATGCCAAAGCAGAATCCCCCGACTTGCAAATACCATTGACAACAGCGCCATAAGTAACTACATTTGGTTGATACCCCAACTTTAACATCCGATCAACTACGCTCACAGCTTCAGAAACTCTCCCCTCTCGACAAAGTCCGTTGACCAAAGTGGTAAATGTCACAACATCAGGTTTGTACCCCTCGTATACCATTTGGTCAAACCAACTTAACGCCACAGAAAGCTTCTTTTGGATACAAAATCCATTGATCAGGGTAGTGAATATGACTACGTTAGGCTCGTAACCCCTTTTTATGATTTTCCCCAAAACCGAAAGGCCCAAAACCACTTGTCCTGAGCGGCAGAATGCGTTGATGAGAATACTCAAAGTGTAGTCGTCATGTGAAACCCGGAGCAATTCCATTCTCTTGCAGAGAGAAATCACAACATCATACTGTTTCATTTTGGCGATTGCAGCCAGTAATTTATTAAAATCGACAATGGAAGGCAAGGGACGAGACCGAACCATGTGGTCGAACAAAGCGACAGCCTCATCTACATTACTACAACCATGAAACCCAAATCTCAATCTGTCTCTGTAGTCAACACCAGAAGAAGCCAGTCTCCGACAACTTAAAACATAGGAACGATCTGAGAAAGTGTTAAGAGTACCTCTTCGAAGGCGTTGATGAGTCTGAACCAAACTGGAAGCAGAAGCCGATGTGAAAGCGGCCATAGTCCGGACCATTCTCGACATCTCAGCTTCAATTCGTAGACGGAATGAGAAATCGGGTAGATTGCAATTTCGGCTTCTTCTGTAAAACCCTGGGTGGAAGCGGCGGTCACAGCGAAAACTCTTGAAACATATTTTTTTTTTGTCGATCATTTTGATGACAAATATTTATAAATATAATTAGATAAAATATAGAGAAATCCAATTACAGGGCAACGGCCAAATTAGGAGAATTGTAGATTGAATCTATAAAAACTATATATACTTTTTCTAAAACTAAATTAATCAAAATCAAAATTAATAAAAATTTCCTGAAAAAACGAATATAAAAATATTTGTTTGGTAAAAAAACATAAAAATAGTCTTTAAAAAAGCCGTTTTTTTTCTGAAAATTGGATCCTTATAAAACGCAAATCGATATTTAAAAATACAAACAAACATATACTCAATATATGAAATCATAAATAAACAAACGTTATGGGAAATTGAAATGATAATTCCAAACTTAAGCCTTAAATCTGTGTTAAAGAGAGAAGTGAACAATGCGAGACTATACATATATATATATATAAGGACGGATTGTAAAAGTCGTGTTGGGTTTCATAGATTTGGGCTTCGGAAAGGATGGGAGATTATCAATTTCCAAACCTATTGGAAAAGCATCAATTTCTCCTTATATATTATAATTGGAAGTATGCCTTTATGAAGCCAACTTCTCCACTTCAGACATTAAGAAGCCTAAGCAAGAACACTTTGCTTATAAAAAGCAATTTGACATAAAACAACGAATATATATATTTCTTTCTAAAATCAGAATTATGAAATCTGATAATATGACCGTTCCAAGTTTAAACCAGTAAATTTGTTCAACTGTTTAGTTTAGATATGTAAGAACCTTAAACGTGAACATGTTACATAGCATCAGAGTACAGGTCCAGAAAATTTTTAAGCAGTAACCGACGGAAAACAGAAGAAACCATAAACCCACAAATCAACGCCAATCTCTCCAATTCAGACATTAAGAAACCTTTAGCAAGAACACTTCCAGCAACTCATAACCTTCTCGTTCACCAGCCAGCAATCTCCACAATTGAATTTAAAAAGAAGAAACTGCTAGGATCAAGGCCACGGTGCATTTAACGTCCAAACTAAAACCCATCATGTAAATATATTAGTCCTGAGATGCACATTTTGATATCTCGACCATTATGTGAATTACGCAGAATATGTCGAGCGATGAAACTTTAAACAGCTAAACAAACCTAAATCCAGAACAAAAGAACACACCTCATTGTCACACAACTTCCATGACCGAAAGCAAGCTCCGCGTTACAGCTCACCGAGAAAGAAGATCCAAAAAACTTTTCTCCAATCTCCCGTCCAATAACATATCAACAACAATTTCCATTGTTGAAACATCCGAAGAAAAACCGTGGCTTCCCATTTCTCGAATCAGCTCGATAACTGGTGTTACATGGCAACTTTTGAGATGACCTCGGATCAGTACATTATACGTACAATCATCCGGCATACAACCAACCTCTTTCATGTTTTTAAAGAGCTTGTCGGCTTCACCGAGTATACCTTTTCCACAAAATCCAGTAATCATTGTATTGTACATCTTTACGTCCGGATCAACCCCTTTATCTAAAAGTTTACTAAACAATCCGAATGCCTTATCAACCATGTCAGCCTTGCACAAACCATTCATCATAACACTATGGACAAAGATATCGAGGTCAATCCCACTCGTTTCCAACTTGCAATACAATCCAAGCGCCTCGTCCAACTTTCCATTCTTACAAAGACCATCAAGCAGTAACGTGCAAGTTACAAGACCAGGATCCACACCCTGTATCTGCATCTCTAAAAATGAGGATTTATATAAATTAAAATCTTAATACTTATGAACCGATTAAAATATCATAACTAATCATATGAGATTTTTCAGAATTCTACAAATAACGCATCTCTTATATAGAAAAAAAAAACTGACAGGTTGTAAGTTTGTTTTGCTTTGGAATTTTACAATGCAAAACAGGACATGTGTGGCCTATGCTGTCGAGGTCACTGGACTCAGGCTTGAGGCGTTGGCAAACTCTCAGAGGAATTGGGGAAAGTTCAATCACTGCCTTAAGAGGGATTTTCTTCAGTTGGATCAACTGCCTAAGAGATTTTTGAACTGCACCACCAGAAAGGGGAAATACTATCAGATGCAATAGTGAGCATAATCAATTGCAGAAGAGAAAGTTAGAAACCACTAAAAACAATCGGATAACTCTACTCTTTGTGCAGAAGCCAACCAAAAAGAGATAAACTATGCATTAGCTCTGGCCAATTTTAGACAAAAACATCATCCAAAAGACAGCAGAGATACCAAACACATCAACTACCCAAAAGAGCTCAGCTATGTGTTACCTTTCTAGAATAAACAAGAACTCAGCTACGACCAATTTACCATAACTGTTTTCAATGTTTCCAGGCATTGCAAAGGATGGCAGATGATATGCACAGCTGACCCGATATGAAAATATCCATAGACCCACAAACTGAGAGTTGTATCAATGTGGTTCTGATGTAAATTTAAACAGCTAAAAAGTCCTAAACTCAGAACATAAAAAGAACTCACCTCGTTGTCCCACGACTTCCATGACTGAAAGCAACCTCCACGTTACAGCTCATCGAGAAAGAAGAACCAAAAAACTTTTCTCCAATCTCCCGTCCGATAGCATATCAACAACCATTTCCATTGTTGAAACATCTGAAGAAAAACCGCAGCTTCTCATTTCCCGAATGAGCTCGATAACAGTTACTACATGGCCATCTTTGAGATGACCTCGGATCAGTACATTATACGTACAATCATCTGGCATACAACCAACCTCTTTCATGTTTTTAAACAACTTGACGGCTTCACTGAGCAAACTTTTTCCACAAAATCCAGTAATCATTGTAGTGTAGGTTTTTACATCCGGATCAACCCCTTTATCAGAAAGTTTATTAAACAATCTGAGTGCCTCATCAACCATGTCAGCCTTGCACAAGCCATGCATCATAACACTATGGACAAAGATATCGAGGTCAATCCCACTCGTTTCCAACTCGCAATATAGTTCAAGTGCCTCGTCCAGTTTTCCATTCTTACAAAGACCATCAAGCATTATTGTGTAAGTTACAAGATCAAGATCCACACCCTGACTCTGCATCTCTAAAAAGAGTTTATAGGCGACCTTAGCATTGCCCGCTCGGAAAAATCCTTGTATGAGAGTGTTGTGAGTACATGTATCACCGACCAACCCTCTTCGAGACATTTCATGAAAGAGCTTCATACCCTCGTCAACCTTATTACACTTGCAGTAACCATTTATAAGACAATTAAAAGTCACTGCATTTGGATAGCATCCTTTGTTGATCATAGAATCGATCATTTGTCTCGCCTCATCAAGGCGATTTTGCATACACAACCCATCGATCAGTGTATTATAAGTAATAGTATCCGGAACTAAACCTCTTCGAATTATCTCTTCACACAATTCTTTAGCCTCCAGAAACTTCCCCTCTTTAACAAATGCATCGATCAATATATTGAAAGTGACAACATTAGAGAAGATTTTTCTTTTGGCCATATCATTCAACAAAAGGACAGCATCGTTCCATCTGTTGAAAACGCAAAGGCCGTTTATCAAACAATTGTAGGTGACAACATTTGGAGCAATCCCTTTGCTATCCATCTTTTCGAAAAGGCTCAATGCGACATCTATATGTCCACCTTTGCAAAGACCATCAATGATCGTATTATACATTATGACATCCACCTCAATGTTCTTCTCCTCCATCCTCATGAGCAGATTCAAGGCCAAAGCAGAATCCCCCGACTTGCAAATCCCATTGACAACAGCGCCATAAGTAACTACATTTGGTTGATACCCCATCTTTAACATCTTATCAACTAAACTCACGGCTTCAGAGACTCTCCCCTCCCGACAAAGTCCATTGACCAAAGTGTTATATGTCACAACATCAGGTTTATATCCCTCTTGTACCATTTGGTCAACCCAACTTAACGCCACAGAAAGCTTCTTTTGGATACAAAATCCATTGATCAGGGTAGTGAATGTGACCACGTCAGGCTCGTAACCCAGTTTTAGGATTTTCCCCAAGACCGAAAGGCCCAAAACCACTTGTCCTGAGCGGCAGAAAGAGTTGACGAGAATACTCAAAGTGTAGTCGTCATGTGGAACACGTAGCAATTCCATTCTCTTGCAAAGAGAAATCACAACATCATACCGTTTCATTTTGGCGATTGCAGCCAATAATTTACTAAAATCGACAATGGAAGGTAAGGGACGAGTCCCAACCATCTGGTCGAACAAAGCGACAGCCTCATCGACATTACAATCATGAAACCCTAATCTCAATCTGTCTCTGTAGCCTCCAACACCAGAAGAAGTCAATCTCCGACAACTTAAAACAGAGGAACGATCTGAGAAAGCGTTAAGAGTACCTCTCCCCAGGCGATGATGAGTCTCAACCAAGCTGGAAGCAGAAGCCAACATGAAAGCAGCCGTTCTCCTGACCATTCTCGACATCTTAGCTTCCATCCTTAGACGGAATGAGAAATCGGACAGATTGCGATTCGGCTTCTTCTATAAACCCTCGATGGAAGCGGCAGACACAGTAAAAATTCTTGATGGAGAAAAGCAGATTCTTCCTCTTTCATTTGTTTTTTAAATTTATTTATGTCTGCTTATTACATGCGACTGAAAAGGAAAAAAATTATCTATTTCAAATTTTTTAAGCAAATATGGTTAAAGATAATTTGCGGAAGATTTTGGATAAATAAATACCGTAAAAAATATGAAAAAATTATTGAATTTTGAAAGTTAAAAAGTATTATGAAGCTGTTTTAGATTTTCACATTAATAATTTCCGCTTTGTACCAAAATTTCAACGGAATTTTACTGATGTTAGATAATTTAATCAGTTTAGGTCAATTTTTTTTCCAATATAATTTTTTTTTATAAACATCCGTATAATTCGAATGATTACAATTAAAATTAGATAAAATATGAAAATCTGGTTTGGTATTTATATTATGGGCAAACATTCTAATAATTTAATCAAATGAATGAAATAATAATACACAATCCACAATCGCATCCAAATCAAATCCTATAAAAAAATATCGATTGGAATATAAGTTTTCTAAAGCTAAATTAATTTGACTCAAGCCCAATATAAGAACAAATGAGAAACGAATGGGGCTACTTCTACTTCAAGACCTACCCTGGTCACATGTGACCAATGTGACCGAAATATAGTATGGTCACATTTTGATTTTTATCGATTATAACGTTAAATTTATGGTACTCACACTAATTCATTATGTTCATACCTTGTATATCTTACTAATCATTTGATTAAAACATCATAAATTTAACGTTATGAACAATGAGATCAATATGTGACCACACTATATTTCGGTCACATTGGTCACATGGTCACAAGGGTAGGTGTAGAAATAGTTTTAGCAAATGGAGGGTATTTTGGATAATATCCCAAACGAATGATATCAAATCTTTATAAAATAAACATTTTTAGATAAAACTGAACCTAATCGAAAAGAAATAATTACCTTGACAAGATTTTCCTTTTTACCGTATCACCGAACCATTTACAATAAATAAGAAGATCATTTATCAAAAGAAATAATTCAACAACAACAACAAAAGAAATAATTACAAAAAAAAAATGCAATCCTTTCGTTATCCATTTGTCCGATAGAATTAGAGATTTTTTTAAAAAAATTATTTTCAGGAAAACAGAAAATTTCTTGTATCCTTCTCGTGTTATGTTTTTTATTCTTTCTTGGATTTTGTGTTTGAAAAATGATTATTAAAAACAATTAGCACAGAAATAACACCTTCCAAAATCCATTGGTTAAGTCCCTAGTTTCATATTTTAGATATTTTGCATATCTATAAATATTTGAATTTTAATAATTTATATCAAAATAAAATATATATAGGTATCATATATTTATTATTTAATTCCATCTGAATTATTAATTTAAATAGAATTCATATAAAATTTAAATTTTAGAGTGCCTGCAACAATTCTTGAAAAAAAACCATCGATCCACGAATTATAAGTAATCAGAAACCAGAACAAAACCTCTCCTTTTTTTGTGTGTGTTTCATGAGATGCGTTTACGTTGGCAAGTACGATCAATGTTCGGTACCTTCCGTACACAAGTGACTCACAGAACAACCACAAAAGTCTTAGTTCTGAGATACCGATTTTGATATTTCGACCTAGGGGTGTGAAACCGCTCCGTTCGGGTCGACCCAGCCCGAGCCCGAGACCGAGACAAGTCCGAGGATTTACGGACTAGCCCTAAACATAAATGGGTCTAAAATCTCTGACCCAAAACTCGGCACTATGGACTTTTGTGTAGGGCCATGTTTCGAATTTGAACATTTAAAAAAAAAAATTCAACCGAAAAATCCTTGAACCCAAACACCACCTAACCAGAATCCCATCTAAACCGGGCACGACCAGACCAAAAACAAAAACCAAAAAAAAAAATACAAAGGAAAAGAATAAGGGGACCCACTGGTATAGCCTTTTTTTTTGTCTTCCAATCCTTTTGAGGCCCCATTGGCAATAAAACGTTTGAGAGCATATAATATCATCAGAAAAGCAAAGGTCAGGGTTCTAGGCAAAGTAACAAAACATGAGTGGCTCTCTTTTCTTATCCCCTACGAGACACACACACATTTCTCATTCTGCATTTCACATATATATGTATATATATGTGTATATATATCAGCATTACCCTTACCCTCACCATGATATCAAGAACAAGAAGCAGCCAATGGAAAAGCCTGAACAACGATCGATAGAACCGTGGAAACAAGAACTGGAGATTCCCGAGCTCTTGCTATGTAACGAAGGAGTGAAGAAAGTGCATAAGAGTATTCAGAATGAGTGGGATTACCTCCAACAGTCGGCTTGCCAAACCGCTGCAGGGAGGGCCCTGTGGAAGCACGTGATCCACGACCCCCTCGCCCATTTGTTTGCGGGCGAGACCCATTTGCGTAACCTTCACGAGAAGATCAAGAAAGATTTGCTCAGCAATGCCCGAGAAGTCTCCGGGGTGATTCTCGCCATCCGGACCCTCTGGTTCGACTCGGGGATTCAAGCTGCTCTCCAGTCCTTCCATGGCGGAGCAGCTCAAGTTGTTCTTCTCGGTGCAGGTTGGTTTTCTACTCATCCCATCACTGTGCCACTTAAAAAAATATGGATAGCTTGTAACACCAAATGCAATGCATATAATTAATTTATGTCATATTCATATGGGTCCTATTATTTTCTACTCCACGCACTTGACTCTATCCGTCGACCCAAAAACTGATATGATAATTATGAATCATATCATATTTACATATGTATGTGCGGTTATTATGCTTTGCATGGAAGCATGGATGAAGATATAGCGCCTGCCATTTTATAGAGAGCAGAGTCTTCACATCTCATTAGAAACTAAAGAAAAGAAGAACTAACATAAACATCTATAGCATCCAAAACGAGCCATAAGATATCCAATATTAAAGAAAACTGCATAATTGGTTAATCAAATATACTGGGATGTTGAATTGGTTCTACAGGAATTCAGAGAGAAACCAAACTAATTTCCATGAACGACTATAATTTTAGAGATACCTACGTATGGCTTTCTTAGTGCCTGCCTCAATTCTTCTCCTCTTAAAAAAATCGCTAATTGGAGAAAAATGATAGAATTTCTGAAAGGATGCCAACATAGGGGAAGCTTTAGCATTTGCTACTGTATTTATCTCTTTGAACAAAAGATGTATATGAGAGAGGTTTGGGGCTTATCGATGCTGATAAAAACGTGTAACCTGATTTCAGGGATGGATGCGAGATCATACCGACTAACCTGCTTGAGCGAAAGTGACGTCTTCGAAGTGGACTTTGCGGATGTCTTGCAAGCCAAAACAACTCTAATCGAAGCTGCAATGAATTCCAAAGATCAGATTAGGATGACAGCTAAATCCCTCGTCAGAGTGGTAGCCGATATCAGAGAAAGTGACTGGTTTGAAAAGCTTCAGTTATCAGGTTTTGAGCCAGAGAAGAACACAATATGGGTTCTAGAGGGTATACTCTATTACCTGTCACACACCCAGGCCATGCAAGTGCTGAAGCTCGTGGCCGAGAAATGTGGGCTGACTAACACGGTTCTTCTAGCCGATTTTATGAACAAACCATCAGCCACACTCCCCAACTCTGTGTTCCACTTTTACAGTGACTGGCCTGATCATCTCTTGCCATCTCTAGGATTTTCCCATGTCAGGCTTTCGCAAATCGGTGATCCAGATGCAAATTTCGGGCTGCTCCCTGATCCACTGAATCTGTTCAACAAGCTTCTTCGCTTGCCAAGGTCTGCTCAGACGCACCCAGATGATGGAACACCATGTTGCCGCTTGTATTTGGTGGAGGCTTCTGGTTCACCGGCTCAGATTATTCCTTAAGAGTATCATCTGAGCATGAATGCTCAATCCAGAGATGCAACATGGCATGCTTTTGGAGAACAGTTCGGCTATAAACCTGCAGTTGCAACAATGATTTATGAGCCTTTTAGTCAGTAGTAATCACGAGGAAGGTGATCGACCATTCAATGATGTATAATTCTAAAACAATAGCTGGACGATATCGTTATCGGATACCACTGAAAAAATTATTACAATCCGCATAAGCTTTTTTCATTAATGAAGCCTCATCATCCCTTGTTTATAGTGGTTATAGCCAAAGCCCCGTTTTCCATATGCAACAATAGTACAAACAAACAGTGCATTTCAAATGTACTTTGAAAATATAGATATGATTAGATCAAAGAGATGTTCTCCAAGAATAGGCACCTGAAACAAAGCGTATGACTAAACCAATCTTATACTTTCAAAGCACATTAGAAATGCACTATTTAGATAATAAAGGACCAATCCAGTTCGAATCCCCACCTGGTGGGGTACCTTACCCCTGTTTTTTATACGGAGAGATCCATTTGAACCAGCGACACTATTTACTATTTAGATTATGCTAGTTTAATATCAAGTGAGAAGCTACATTTTTGAAACTTACACTTCCAACAGAAGCAATTTTAGGCTGTCTGGAAAGAAAAGTCGGAATGCGGAAAACAGAGAACATAGGCAGAAACAGGTTTCCATCATCTTCCTCATTGATCATCAGAGGAAAACTAACCTATATGAAGGGAAGTTAAAAATCAATGCCATATTTGCCAGCCCGCAGAAGGACCTCTGATAGTAGAGCGCCGAATGAACGGGCCCACATAAGAATTTCTGCATAATTCTTTGCTAATCCACCAAAAAAAAGACTTAAACCAGACGTTCTTCATCTATGAAAGTTAAACCCTAAAGCTAAAAGGGCAGAAAACTAATGCAGCATTCATCAGTATCACATCAGAGCATGGTAAAGTCCACCTGACAAGATCATTTAGCGTATTCTTGGCTTCCAATTTGAGAATAATAATATCAATGCTACACTATTATTCTCGTTTACCCAAACTGTATTCTAGTACACCGATTATGCGAGCAACATACATCCCACCTGAATGAAATTGTCACAGAAACATGAAAGTTACCATTTCCCCGCGTATGCATTGGACAGGAAAGGGAAGAGACAAAACCTCAAACTCCTGTTCTGGACTGAAAATCCGCCAGCCAATTTCAAATCTTCGGGATCTCTATCCGTCAAATCGGAGGGAATAAAACACGAATCGACCAACAAAGATGGAAGCGAACAAGAGATTGGAGTCAGAAAAAACCTCGTTGACTTCTTCTTCTTCTGCTCTTTCAGCCCACCCCTTCGGTCCCTCGCAAGGGTTTCCAGAAACAACATTGAACCCTGGAAAGCCTTCGGTCAGTTTCAGAATTTTGCCGGCAGATTCCGAGGGTCAATTTCAGAAATCATTCTAGTGATTTTATGTTGACGCTAGAGAATAATGTTGCCTTTGGTGCCAACTGGGCACTTGAGAATATTGGAAAAATTAGCTCGTGATGAAACAAGTATTGAGGATTTGCAAGATGTGTTAAATAAATATCTGAATTTTTTATTTGATGTAATTGATAATAAATATTCTAAATTAATATTTCAATTAACAAAAAGTAATTAATTCATTTTTATGCTGATAATTAACTTGTGATTAAAACATCGTTGTTAGGATCGAATTTACAAGTTAGATATTCATTTAAAATATTTTAATATTTTATGTATCAATTTGGAATATTTTAGTATGAGCTAACAATTTAAGATTTAAAATATTTTAATATTTAAGATATTTGTGTTTGAATTCTTGAGGAAAAACAACGGAAAAAAGAGAATGAAATCGAACCGAGGGACCGGATATCTCTTCAAGGCGTGTAGACACTTTCCTAAAACCGTTATTCCGTCCGTTACGAGTAAGGACTACCGGAATACGATTCTGAGATACAATGAAGAGAAAAACGTTCTAGAATTACTCGTTCAAGAACGCACAGACAAGGAAACGTGAAGAAGAAGATGAACGAAAGCTTTCGGGAGAGTTTTTGCAAGAAACTTCCGAAAGTGCTCTCAAAATCTCTCAAAAATGGAATAGATCTCGTTCTCAACTTATTCTGACGTCTTTAGTATATAAACACCAAAGAACATCACCAAAAGTTGCAAAATCTGCAGTTATTATGCGAAGAATCGCATCAGTTCGTATATAACTGTCATGTTCCGAGTTACACTTGACACAACATGAAGTACTTCTCACAAACTTTTGACTCAGATCGAGTTCCACCTGACACGGGCCGTGTCAAATTTCTGTGCAACACGAATTTTTCCTCAGACAATCAACACGGTCCGAGTTAAATCTAACACGGACCGAGTTACATTTCTGTAAAGAAAATTTCGTTTTCGTCATGAAGACTGAGTTCTACTTCACCCGAGTTGAGGTATACCTCACTCACAAACCGAACAACTTTACTGCCAAACACTTATGTGTTTCACCGATCCATATTATATCATTTACGAACATTCAACTCCTCCACCATATCCGTAATACATATAACTATGAATCTCTTGAGAGATTATTAATAAACCCCATTCATTTACTCTAAAAATACCAACATGTACTTCACCAGGCCAACAGGACAATAAAAAAGAAAACACAATGGTAATACCAAAGTCCACCTTTCGATTGTTTCCCCCAAGAACGTCATCAAGATTTGGGCATAATCAAGCGCACTCTATGCCTATAAAGTCAGCATTAACCTTGCTAATTGTTTTTCAAGAGAGTTGGTGAGGAAATATCAAAGGAAGTTTGGGTTGAGTTCTTCGATTTGATCATGGCTTCTCACCTTAAGCAGACCATTTTAATGGTTATGGTAGTCACCGCCGCCATTATCACAACTTCTGCCCAAGAAACAGAAATTTCCGATTTCCAACAGGCTGAAATACTTAGACGCTTGCAACAACTTAATAAGCCTGCTGTTACATCTATCCAGGTCCGTACAATAATGTATTCCACAATGTGAAACCTAGCATAAGACTTGAAACCGTTGATGCTAACATTTTATCTTCAATATGTTTATATATGGACAGAGTCCAGATGGAGATATAATAGATTGTATCCCTATTACCAACCAGCCGGCGTTTGACCATCCTTTGCTGAGGAACCACATCATCCAGGTTTTCTAAAAGATTCAAACCAGTTTCTCCCTTTGGCCGGATTCTCCCGATATGTTTATAATTGTTTTTTTTTTTGTGAACTATTAGATGAGGCCAAGTTCCGAACCCGAAGGCGATCTTGCAGAAGAGGCCGAGGGAAAGCCGAAGGGTATACCTCAGCTATGGCACATGTACGGAGAGTGCCCGGAAAACACAGTTCCGGTCAGAAGAACAAAAGAAGAAGATCTCTTAAGATCAACTTCCCTCGAGAGTTTCGGGAAAAAGAGTTATAAAACCATCCAACAAGTTGTCTCAAGTGATTTAAGTGCATCCGTCCATGAGGTATATTCATATATATGCATTTGCAGTCATATTACTTCATCCTCATTTGATTTTTTTTTTTTTTTTGTGCTGATTTAGTACGGAGTAACGCAAGCATTGAACAACAGGGTTTACGGTTCGAAATCCTTCATCAATGTATGGAAACCCTTTGTCCAACAATCTAATGAGTTCAGCTTGGCCCAGACATGGGTTGTCTCCGGAAGTGGTTCTGATCTCAACACCATAGAAGCTGGTTGGCAGGTATTATTCTGAGTCGGCTGATATATCTCTCTTGTCTCGGTTCGTCTACTTACATTCTTTCTTCTTTTGCCTTCTGTATATGTATATATACAGGTCTATCAACAGTTGTACGGTGACTACAACACAAGACTTTTTATCTACTGGACAGTAAGTTTTGACTTTTGAGAGTTTAATTTATTATCTAGGGTTGTTTCTTACCGACATATGGATTCCTAAACCATAATCCTCTTTGGCCACTAACAAAATATTGGGAATTCAAAACAGCGAGATGCATACCAACACACAGGTTGCTACAATCTTCTGTGCTCAGCGTTTGTCCAGACGGACGGAACTTTCGTCCTTGGTGGAACCCTCAATCCAACATCATCGTATGGAGGTACCCAGTACGAAATCAGTTTACTCATATGGAGGGTAATGATCGGAATCTTTGGCCAATTAAACATTAAAATCTGACACATGAACATATACAACCATAACCGGATTCATTTTTAAATTTAGGACAAGAACACAGGAAACTGGTGGCTCCAAATTCAGGGAATAAACGTCGGGTACTGGCCAAACACGTTGTTCACCAGCCTGAAGGATAGCGCGAACCGAGTGGACTGGGGAGGCGAAATCGTGAACGCACAGTCTAGTGGACACACGAACACAGATATGGGAAGTGGGCGAATTTACCCAAAAAACGTTTTATAGAGAAACTGGTATATATATAGACCTCAAATTAGGTATATATATTTTTATAATATAACAATTTTTTATTAAATTATGGAGCATTATAATTTGACTGTTAACTCAAGAGTTTGAAAATAGAATATATATTTATAATACATTTTTGTATTGATAACATGCATTAAATTGGGGCATTATCAAAAATACCCTTAAAATGCTACTTCTACTTCAAGACCTACCCTGGTCACATGTGACCAATGTGACCGAAATATAGTATGGTCACATTTTGATTTTTATCGATTATAACGTTAAATTTATGGTGATCACACTAATTCATTATGTTCATACCTTGTATATCTTACTAATCATTTGATTAAAACATCATAAATTTAACGTTATGAACAATGAGATCAATATGTGACCACACTATATTTCGGTCACATTGGTCACATGATCACAAGGGTAGGTCTTGAAGTAGAAGTAGCATTTTAAGGGTATTTTTGAGATAATGCCCATTAAATTATGGGACATTAAAATGATAGTTCGATTCTAATACACTTATCTTTTTTTATACTTATCTTTTTTTATTAATATATAATTTGCCGACTAAAATTGTACACTGCTTGATAAATATTCACATAAGATGCATCAAGTGTGTTTACTAATTTGTATTAAAAAAAGGATTTGGATCCGTATTATCACTTATATAGAAAACAGATAGTTTCGTACATTTATACATTTAATAGAGTGATTTGCACCAATATATATATATGATGAATACTCGTATAAGATAAATCAAGGGTCCTTGCTTTTTTTACCATAAAAAATATGGATGTGAATCCCAATTATTGTTTTCCATATATTTTATTCTTGTTATAGAAAATTGTTTTTAAAGATTTATACATTTAATACTGAGATTAGTTTCACTTTCACAACAAAGCTTTTTTCATATAAAATTCCATTGTGTACATGTGTGCATATAAATGACGAATATTCATATAAGGTTTATAGAAGGCACTTACGTTTTTGTAAATAAATATTTGGATTTAATTCTTTTATTGTTTTCCACAAGTCATATTTCTTATAGGTAAAACAAATTTTGATTATTTACTCATTTAATAGTCCGATTTGTTTCACTATTTAGTGTTTTAATATAAAATTCCATACTGTATATATAGAGACAGCCAAGCCTGTGACAATTATATTCTAAAGTCGTGTGAGCATCGTTAGCTTTTTGATATAATGATGAATAATCAGACATGCAGTTTTATGCTGACAGTGATAATAGCAAGTGTAATTGTTGGTTCTGTAGGAAAACGCAAACTCTCCGAAACCGATATTCAAAGACTATTGAAGCAACGCAACAAGTCTCCCGTCAAGTCGAATCTGCACAATTTTGGCCAAACTGGGTCTTTCTGACTCTATCCAACTGACTCGACCTGGTTGACTCGAGCATGTTGACTCAGCCTCTTCATAGCAGGCTTGGACTCAACCCATCTTCAGCATGTGATTCGGTCCACTCTCCAGGGTTGACTCAGGACGAGTCAAAACGGATAAATCTGATGCACTTCATCCTTTTAACTCCAGGTTGCTCTCGTTTTGGTCCGAGTATCATCTAAAATTTGTAATCCTATAAAAACACAACAAAACCGAGTTTTGGTGGCCTAATGCATCTAGAAAGCCTACAAATGCATGTGATTTTCTTATAACTCCTATGAAAACGTATTGGAAATATAGACAAAAATATGAGTTATCAACAACTAAAATCACAATTTTAAAATTTTGATTTTTGCGGGATTTTAAAATTATGATTTATTCAAATAACACAACGGAATATATATATATATACATCAAATCCACATATATATATACACACACTCCAAATGATAGTAACAAAAAACTGAAATACAAATCATTAAAAAGTTTACCACCATTATTTCTAAAATATCTGAATAAATGTTAGTGTACAAAATATACATGATACAACTATAGAGGAATAACTGCATAGGCCACCGCATCCACGATCATCCGAACGCCGCTCATCTCCTGAAAAACATTGCGTAACAATTTTCTAAGCTACGTGTTTAGTGAGTGACTCAGGTACTACCCAGATATCTCACTCGAAACCGATAAGTCAACGTCAAAATAAAATAATAGTAAAAATATTCATCATGATATCACCTAACAACGATCAAACCATCACTCGTAATCAAATCCATATGACAAGTGTGACACCCGAAACCCGTATCCCGCAATACGAGTTGCGCCACATGGACAAGTAAAATAAAAATTGCATTTCCAAAAATCCGCGAGAATTTAAAACTTTTCCTATTCAGAGTATAGCGGAAGAAACACTCGTACATACATATATGATACATTATTTCCAGTTATAATTACACATAATCGAGTGGTAGTAGTCAAATTATTACAAATCTCAAAGTCTACCACCGATATATTCAAAACGTTCCCCAAAATATAAATGTATCAAAATACGTAATTATACATGATCTGTAGATGTGCTCTGCCCAGGTCTCCGATGTCCGCTCCTCGACTACTACTGCTGCTCACGACCTGAAACGTTGCGTAACAACGTCCTAAGCTAATTGCTTAGAGAGTGAACTCGGGCGTAACCCGGAGTTCCATTCTCATGGTGCCAGGGAAAGCACAAACATATATATATATATGTGTGTATATACTAGTATTCTAATAAACAGGAATTGAAAACATGAATCACTGTAAGCACGCAGCAATCACAATCAAGTCCGTACGACAAGTCGGCCGTACGACAAGTCGCAGGACAGAGTCCGTCAAATCGTCTCTACGCGCACCATGCGTAGGTA
>NW_010962392.1:3680535-3684177 GCF_000463585.1 Tarenaya hassleriana | reverse complement strand
TCGACTATAACGAGAGAGCCAATCGCTGCAACTCTCCCTCGCCGACCATCCGCCGCGAAAATACTTGTCAGGTTCATGCCCGAACCTGGCAGAGTAAGTCCGTACCACCTCCTCGGGGGACCACAATCCGCCCGAATCTCAGGTATGTGTGATGCCCTCATCCTCGGGATACTCATATCCCGGGGTCCGCTCCGTCGCTAACGGATACGTTGGTGCGGTTCTAAAAACCGTGTGTTCCTCGTCACGCAATAGTACCGACTACAATCGGCTATCCATGAAAGTCATCGGGGGGTCTATAACCGTCCTGTCGTTCGGACGTTGGCGCGATCGTATCATCGCCACATTCACAATCATATCCCATACGGGTGGCATCCGACCCGGATCGGATGGCCCGTAGATGGGACACAATCTCGCAAACATCGTGCCATCATTCACAAACGTTCGTTTCTACAATCACGCGCTAAACGTTAATCCGAACCCTTCCGAATTAACGCTAGTGCCATGCCAGCTACCCCAATCACATGCATTTATATAGTTTATTTACTATACATGCATTTTCGCTTGTGTAGTCTTTTATATTTCTTTATATATTTTCTTTCAGTCTTTTCATTCACACTACCGTATTGTACCTCCGGTATGACTTAGCTGGTCTCGGTCCGCCCGGATAACCAGTTCGGTTCATTCTGTGGTTTTTAACCTTACCTGTTATTAATTTTTGGGTCCAGACTACGTGGGGTGCGGTCTGGCCCGTAAATCCGGTATAATTTATATTTTTCACTTTTTCATAATTTTAACCAGGTCATATTAGACCCGTCTTATCATGTTTTTAAATTTTCCTCATGGTGAAATTTTACAGTTCCGTTACTTTTTTTTGTTTTTTTTTCAGACCGATCGGTCTAGTCAGTAGACCGATCGGTTCGGAACGGACGTTCCGTCTCGTCAGACCGGATGGTTTGGCAAGTGCGGAACGGACAAAAGCCAGAACGGACGTTCCGGTCTTACAGAACGGATGGTCTGGAGTCGTCTTCAACCTCCAGACTTCTGTATTTCTCCTGTAGACCTAGAACGGACGGTCTGACCTCAGACCGGACGTTCTAGTCCTCGGATTTTCACCAAAACACTCAAACATGCACTATTCACTATGGGTATTACACTAAAACTCATAAAATTGCATGCACAACACGAATCAAACATCAATTTTGCACAAAATCACTCAAAACCCAAAACCCCATGTCTAACAGACTTCCGAATTAAACTCGAATTCACTCACCTCGGGTTAAGCCCGTGCTATGGGTGTTGAATGGGAAGCTTGGGGATGTTCCTCTTGCTCTGTAGAAACCGATTCGAGCGTAAATCTTTAGAATTTGAGAGAGAATTTTTGGTTGGAAATGAAGAACATGAGAGGGAGAGAAAATGGGCGATTGAAGCTCGGATTATGCCAAATTACGACACAAATTCGGACCCAGGGCGGACTAAATCGTGCACAAAGTCAAAAAGTCGGGATTTTCTGGTCGGATTAGTGCATTCGGGTCGCTTTCAGGTCGGTCCGGACGAAAGTCGTCGTTTGGTCGTTGCCGACACTCTGGTCCGTCCGTTCTGCGGTCTGGAACGGACGTTCCGGTCTGTGCGAGCGGTCCGTCCGTTCTGAACCCGGAACGGACGGTCCGAATTATTTTTTTTTATTTTTTTTTTGAAAAACTAGGTTGTTACAAACTATATCTCGCTAAAAGATTAGTAGCAAACGTTATATCTGATCGAGTACAATTAGCAAGATATAACAATGCCCCTATCGCGCTCATATAAGGTACTTCAGGACCGAGTACCTCATCGTTATCTTCGTAAGGGCGAAATGGATCTTTTTCAACATTTAGGGATCTACAAACCATTAGGGTGCTCAACGAATTTGATTTATCCATTTTAAAATGCCTCAGAATTTTCTTGGTATAGTTGGACTGATGAACAAGTATTCCGCTAGGAATATGTTCTATTTGTAGTCCAAGACAAAACTTTGTTCGTCCCAAATCTTTCATCTCAAATTCTCCTTTGAGATAATTTCAAGCGTTTTCAATTTCCATTGGAGTCCCAATACACCACTATAATCGCACAGCCACTAGCTGTTTTCTAGATGAATACGCATGGGCAAATGGGGTTATTAACGTATCTCCTTTTCAGCAGACATTCACTTAAGCGATTATACCACATACGTTCAGATTGCTTTAATCCGTATAAGGATCGTTGTAATTTGATCGCATACGTACATTTCCTTAGATTTTGAGTTTAATGCCCCTTGCATTCTCAATTCTTCAGGAATTTTCATGTATATGTCATTTTCCAATGACCCATATAAATATGTTATGACAACATCCATGAGATACATTTCTAAATTCTTGGAAGTTGCCAAACTTATCAAATATCTGAATGTAATCGCATCCATGACTGGAGAATACGTTTCCTCATAATCTATCCCAGGTCTTTGAGAGAAACCTTGTGCGACAAGACGTGCTTTATATCTCATAATTTCATTGTTTTCATTTCTCTTTCGCACAAAAACCCATCTGCATCCAACTGGTTTTACACCGTCAAGGGTTTGGATAATGGATCCAAATACTTTTCTTTTATTTAATGAGTCTAATTCTACTTACATAGCTCCTTTCCATTTTATCCAATCATGTCTCTTTTGACATTCAGATACCGACATTGGTTCTGGATCTTCACTATCATTTTCAATTTCCTTAGATACAGAGAAAGAGAATATTCCATCACTATCATCTATCTCATTTCTTACCAACATCTTTCCATTATGGATGTAGTTGATGGAAATCTCATTGTCTTCTATATTCTGAAGACCATTTTCATCATTTTGATATTCAATATCTTTTTCCTCATTCGGTTCTTTTGCATCAATCTGAGGATTATCACCAGTCTCAGTTTTCTTTCTTTTCCGTGGATTTCTATCTTTAGAACCGGGTGGTCTTCCACGTTTCAATTGTGCCATAGACTCATTTGAAATTCTTTTCTCCCCCTGATCCTTTGGTATTTCTATCCGAGCGGGTACATTCACGGCTAGTATATATGATTTTGTCACCCGTATTGTATCTGTGAATCCATCTGGCAATCGATTTGCTACATTTTGCAAATATATGATCTTTTGTACTTCAAGATCATATTGTTTTGTAGGAGGATCAAGATATAATAATGATTCTGTTTTCCACGTCAAATCTTGTAAGGCTTGTATCATTCCTCCCCCTAACGTTGGGAATTCATCCTCACGAAAATGACAATCAGCAAAACAAGCTGTAAACATATCACCCGTTTGTGGTTCAAGATATCGAATGATTGAGGGTGAATTATATCCAATGTAAATACTCAATCGTCGTTATGAGCCCATTTTTGTACGTTGTGGTGGAGCTATTGGTACATATAGCACACAACCAAATACTCTAAGATGAGATATATTTGGTTCATTTCCAGTTGTCAATTGCACTGGAGAATATTTATGATATGCACTCGGTCGAATTTGAATCAGTGCTCCAACATGTAAAATGGCATGCCCCCAAATAGAAATCGGAAGTTTTGTTTTCATCATCAATGGTCGAGCAATAAGTTGGAGTCGCTTAATTAATGACTCGGCCATACCATTTT
>NW_010962392.1:3659711-3675786 GCF_000463585.1 Tarenaya hassleriana | reverse complement strand
GGCCCGTAAATCCGGTATAATTTATATTTTTCACTTTTTCATAATTTTAACCAGGGTCATATTAGACCCGTCTTATCATGTTTTTAAATTTTTCTCATGGTGAAATTTTACAGTTCCGTTATTTTTTTTTTTTCAGACCGATCGGTCTAGTCAGTAGACCGATCGGTTCGGAACGGACGTTCCGTCTCGTCAGACCGGATGGTATCCGACGTGGCGTCTGACGTGGTGCGCCACGTCGGATCGGTCAACTCGTTTTTTTGACCAAATAAAGCTATGGACAAATATGGAACCGTTTAACAAATTCAGGATTTAACGTGTCCAATTTTGCAAGTTTGGGAATTAATAGGCACCTCTATAAGATTAGGAATTAATATTACTCCGAAATATAAATTTAGGAATTTTTAGGATTTTTTCCCCTTTTTTTACTATATCTCTTTAATTTTAGAAATAAATAACCAAATATCCATATATATATATAAATACATAAACTCGGGGCATCAGTGTCAATGTCCTATACAGAATAATGACGTGAAATTTAACAGGTTTCATGGACTGAAAATCTTATGACATGACATGTAAAAATACATAGATTTTAAAATATTTTACATAACCCCACACGAATTTGTATACAAATACATGAACTTTGAAAATTTTGGCATAAACCCACACATTTTAGAGAAAATTTTCAAAATTGGTTTATTTTTCATACGAAATTAAAAGTTCATATATTTATTAACCAACTTTGAAAAGTTCATATTTGTTGGGCGATTGATCCCAAAACAAGACTATCAAACACCGCATTGGCCACCAGGACCACCATATGCAAATATCGGTCCAAACTCCTTAATCTCGACACCAAAGTATTTCAATTTGAAGCAAGTATCGCTATCGGTATATTTTGTCATTTTATTACCATCGATATCAATGGGCGCGGAACCTTCCAAAATGAGAGAGTTTCGTCTGAAGTTTGCGCACTTGGATATGTCGACGTTCGGGAAATTCCCGTCTCCCATTTGCGGACTGATTCCGTCCGGAGAAACGTACGTATTGCCGCCGTACCGAACCCGGGTGGCTCCGACATCCATCGAGGGTACGATCTCCCTCGGCCAATACCCGACGTTCTTATAATCGTGATACAACAGCCAATTTTTTGTGGTCGGATCCTATCAAGTTACATAAAATGACGGAGAAGTTTAGCATTTGAATCATGTACAAAACCAATATAACCATTTCAATGAAAACTGTAGTTATTAGGTTTACCTTGGTAATGAGTATGGTGGCGTAAACCGGTGTCACGCCATACTGTGATATTTGGGGATACGGCTTTCCGGGGAATATATAGGAACTTGTTTGTACAAAACCCGGACACACGACATTGTAGCAACCGGTGCTTTTGTATCCGTCTCCCTGATAATGATAATCACATTAGCATTAAATGTTTTTTTAAACGAGAATAATTATGTCGATCGAAATATTTTGACATGGAAATTGATGCGAATAAGTCTGTTTAATTTAGTAAAACTAAATAATTGGACTATACTTACAGTCCAATATGTAGTGAACCGTGGACGAGAGTCTCCGTATATTCTCGGGTGTACCTAAAATGGAAACGACGAATATAAAATGTTACAAATTTTTTTTAAAAAAATAGAATATTATAAAATTATGAAATTCAAATGTTATAAATAGGTGAGAGAATCTTACAGCCCAACCGGCTTGGAGACTGGTGGGCCCATTTTCGACCCAAATCTGAGCTTTGCTGTATTGGTTTAGTTTTACATGTGGAGACTGGATGCTAATCTCAGCCACGGCTCCCACGTAGACACTGCCGTCGTTCTTGGTCTCAATGGTCGCAAACTATATAACATGAAACATGAAATTGTTATTGATTTTAAAACCCAAGGAAATTTTATTTTGAAAAAACAAATTAAGCATCTTAATTTAATATCATGGTTTTGATTCTCTTTTCTTCCGTTGTAAAATGCCAAAACAATCTTCTTCTTGTTTCTTTTGTGATTCTTAATTATTAAAATTTGTACAAAAAAACTTACACAATATATAAAGCTCCGACATTTAAATAAATATCTAAGAATGATATTAAAGTGAAAAAGTAGACAGAGATTGGATAAATGCTTATTGGTTTTGTGAAGAAGGAAAATTGTAGAAAAGGAAATAAAAAAATGACTACAAATATGAATAAATATATATAAATTTGGCAAATAAATATCACGATTAAAAAAAAACGTAAAATTAAAACTTACATGTTGACCGGGGAATTTATCATCCATTAGATAAAGGCTCGCGGTCTCGTTGTTGCGTTTCGGTATTGGTACCATACCATTTGGACAGGGTTCATCCGATTCATCGAACGATAAGTTAGAAAAAATTTTCGGAAATTGTTTTTCCAACATTTTCTCCAGTTCCACGCTTGGTCTCATCTGGAAAAAAAAAACATAAAACAAGAATTTAAAATTATAAAACACATGAATATTTATTTTATTAAATCTAAAATCTAGAAAAAAAAATTACCTGAATTTTGTGATTCTTTAGCGATGGGTGTTGGAAAGCTGGCTGTCGGCTAATGTCAACGCATTCGAATTCATATGTAGTCTCCTGCAGTGAAACAAATTGGGCTTTGAGAAAAAAAAAATTAATTTCAAAAATAAAAACTATCACTGTAAAAAATTATAATGAAATACCTCACACATTCCGCAAATTACATGAGAGAAAACCAGAAATGCCAAGGAAATAGCTAAGCGACAAAACGCCATGTCTATATGTATGTGCCTTTGTCTTCTTATAACATAGAGGTATATATATATATATACACACACGATGTCTGGTCAAAAGTCAATCTTGGTATAAATGCACAATCTTGCATGAATACGATTAAAAATCACACCAATTTAGTCATTATTGTTTCATATATATTAAAAAAGGTAAGTTTTAATTTATTACTAATAGATTGAGATTCTTTAATTTGATTGGTCGTAACGTATTCTATAATAGATTTCGAATACGCCACACCAATTAAGTTTTATTTACAAGTAGATTGAAATTCTTTAACCTTACAATTGGTCGTAATGTATTTATGATTATAATTTATATTTGTAATGCGTCAGTTTCTTATCGTGTTTGGGGTTTTATGGTTGAAAAAAAAAGACTACCAATTTTGGAAGAAAGCATTCCAATCTCCGTTTTTGGAAATGATTTGGTATTTCGGGTAATAGATTTTTTTATCAGCTTATTGAATTTTCTATTAATTATATTCTTCGTAACTTTAAGAAAAAAACACAAAAATCCTTGGTTGTAAATATCTGGTTAACATTTAAATTATCTAAAAATCTAGTTAAATCTCCATTTTTTTGTAACAACATTTATAAAAACCCTTAACTTAGAAAATCCAATCAAATCTCCATTTACCCATAAGTAAAAACATTACAATTTTATAAAACCGCCTTAAAGTAATATATTTTTCTGAAATTAACATATCATAAATATAACACATTATAAATATAATCATATTATGATATACAGGTTATCATTATCTAAACATATATAGTTGATAGGGTAACTATGTAATAGTTTTATAATATGATTATCAAATTAAAAACTTGTCTATAAATAAATTCAAGTGAATTTTTATATTTATACGAATATAAAACTGTTATTGCATTTATTATTTCACAATTTCAAGCTTGTTTATAACACATATAACTAAAATAATAATTTTTTAATTACAATGTATATATTTTAAATTCATTTTAAATAGATAAATTAATAAAAAAAAATATAGTTTTAAAAGATTTGTATAAAATTATCGTTTTATTTGGATTTTAGATTGTTGAAGTTTTAGAATGATATTTTTTAAAAGTAAATAATATTTTTAATATTAAGTTTTATTTAAAATTTGTGGACGATTTTGTTTAAGGTGGATATTTTTTAAAAACTTGAGAGATTATTTTAGGTGTTTTTCTCTTTTTAATCTGAAAAAAGATTTCAAAATTCTGAAAAATTAAAAAGTTAGGATTTCTGATTTGTATATCTTTGGTGTCAAAATGCTCTCGTTAGCTTATTTAATCAGTAAAGAATGAAACAAATCAAAATATAAGTGAACTTTTACAAAAATGTTAAATAAATATATATACTAGAAAACATATAAAACCTGAATTTTAAAAAAATTATACATATATATCTTGGCCTTTGAAAATTTTCAAAATAAATCCAACGTTCATTTATTTTAATTTAATTTATTTTTAATTATTTAGTATTTACTTTTATATTTCAATTTTTCAATTTTCAATTTTATTCTTTTATATTTTTATTTTATTTAAGATGTCAAAAAAGGCCACATGGCGATGAGATAGAAAAATCGGTGGAACAAATCGGCCAGTATCGTTCAATAGAAAACGTTAGTCATTTAAATTATTAGAGTTTGTGTAAAAAAATTGATAGAAAATTGTATATTGGTATATTTTTTTATAAGATAAAAAATTCAATAAAATCTGAACAAATTTATTTATTTATTTGAATTATGTAATTTAAATAGTAATTTCTTATTGTGCATTAATTCATAGTGTTGTGAGATTAAAAAAAAAAAACACTTTCTCTCTATATTTCTTTCTCTAAATAATGGAAGAATGAGGCTTACGATGGGAGATGAGAAGACCAAATGCGTATTCATGTTTAAGCTCAAGTTCTTTAATCATACGCAAATTGGCATTTGGTCGGAGATTCTGTGGTCATTTAATTCAAGAACAACGAGCTCTTGTACCATTGCTCGATCGTTCGAATTTAGATTCATACGTTTCGTCGGTGATTGAGTGCATAACCTCTTGCGTTTCGATTTCATGGTGCCGTGCATTTCATGGTGCAGTGCTCAAGTCCGTGAATTATAGCCATGGATTCGTCGGGGACCATTTGGTTTCGTGTTACATGAGACTGGAGTACGATGAAGATGCAGAGAAGCTGTTCGATGAAATGCCTGACAGAGATTTGGTCTCATGGAACTCTTTGATTTCGAGGTATTCGGAAAGAAGGTGGTTGTCTAAATGCCTTAAGGCTTTATGTAGGATGAGATCTCAAGTGGGTTTGAGACCAGATGGAGTTACATTCATGTCGATGATCTCGGCGTGTATTCATGGAAGAGGTCTGCATGAAGGGCATTGCCTTCACGGGTTAGTGATGAAATCCGGTGTACTGGCCGATGTGAAAGTTGTTAATGCTCTTATCAATTTTTATGGAAAAGCTAGGGACTTGGATTCAGCCTGTAAATTGTTCAAGGTTATGATCAAGAAGAATTTGGTTTCCTGGAACACGATGATTGCGATTCACTTGCAAAATGGATTCGCCGAAGAAGGTTTTGCTTACTTTAACATTAGCAGAAGGGTCGGGATCAAGTCTGATCAAGCCACTGTTTTGGCTGTTCTCAGTGTCTGTGAAGCCTTGGGCTTGTGGAGATTGGCGCAAGGCATTCACGGGTTTATCGTGTTTTGTGGGTTTGACACGAACAAACGTATAGGAACAGCATTATTACATGTGTACGCGAAGCTGGGAAGGTTGGAGGGTTCACAAACAATATTCCGAGTTATGGCTTCTCCAGATAGCGTGGCCTGGACAGCGATGCTTTCCGCGTATGCCACTCATGGACGTGGAAGAGACGCGATAAAGCATTTTGAGCTAATGGTTGAAAACGGTGGAAGGCCTGATCATGTTACCTTCACTCATTTGTTGAATGCTTGTAGTCACTCGGGTCTGGTTGAGGAGGGTAAGCAGTTTTTCACGACAATGTCCGAAGTTTATGGCGTTGAGCCGAGGTTGGATCACTACTCTTGCATGGTTGATCTTATGGGTCGCTCCGGCTTTCTGCAGGATGCTTATGAGTTGATCAAATGCATGCCGATGGAGCCGAATTCTGGGGTTTGGGGAGCTCTTCTTGGTGCTTGTAGGGTTTATGGAGATACTGAACTCGGAAAGGAAGCTGCTGAGAGATTGTTTGAATTAGAACCGTCTGATGCGAGAAACTACATCATGCTATCGAATATCTATTCAGCTTCTGGCATGTGGAAAGATTCTTCTAGAGTTAGGGCTTTGATGAAGCAGAAGGGTCTCAGAAGTGATTCAGGGTGCAGCTTCATTGAACATGGCAACATGATTCATCGTTTTGTTGTGGGCGACTGGTCTCATCCTGTCTCAAAGCAGATACACGAGAAGCTACAAGAGACGATGAAAAAGATTAAAGATGCGGGATTCAAGCCTAGAACAGAATTTGTACTACATGATGTAGATGACGAGATGAAAGAGGATATGATCAACCAGCACAGCGAGAAGCTAGCAATGGCATTCGGGCTCCTCGTGATCAGTCCAGCGATGCCGATAATCATCACGAAGAACCTGAGGATATGCGGAGACTGTCATAACACAGCGAAAGCAATATCTCTTGCCGAGAGTCGTACCATCGTCATCCGAGATTCAAAGCGGTTTCATCACTTCACTGATGGCTCATGTTCCTGCAAAGATTACTGGTAGTTCTCTGCATCACTCACGTGGACATTTCTCAGATTAGGTTCTCACTGTCAGTAACACAATCACAATAGCGGCGATTAGAATCTTAACGTATTATTGCGAGCGATTGCGTTTGTATCAATCACTTTTTCAATCGCCAAAAATCGCAATCGCCGTGTTTGCGGGCGATTGCGTGTTCACCGGTCATACCCTAAGTCTTCAATGCTCGTAGTATTTGATATCCGTACTGGTAGCTCGAGGATCTCGTATATCCGGCAAAATGTCTGGGTATTTATGAATACTGTAATTTGAAAATACTTAAAATATAATAACCAAATTTATATTAAAAAAACGCGTAATACTGAAAAAAAGGGTTTGGATAACTAAAATATTTTGATTTTTCTTCGTTATGGGCTTTCTTGATTTCTCAACAGGATTGAAATAAAATTGTTGTTATAGGCTTTTAATATAAGGCCAATAACATTCATGATCAACCCATTTATCGATTCTTTTTAAAATATATATATATATATATATGAGCCCTTGTTAGTGGTTGTCTCAATTGCGATCCCATAACATTTCTTGATCAGTCTATTTATCGATCCTTTCAATTTCTTAATAAGAATCCTTACCGTTACTCTATTGGGAAATCGGATTGCATTTTTGTCCCATATCATATCATATTGTCCGAATTAACATGAAAATAAAAGCTACTACAGTTTTTTTTTTTAATAATTATCGTTCGAACTTTTTTTTTTTCAATTTTTATGAAAATATAAAACTAATCATATATGTATATATATAGTTGAAATACAATTAATATTTATTATAAGTTTTGAAGAGAAAACTATATTCTCAACGATAGTTTATTGGAATTGGATAGTTTTAATTAAAGGTAAAACTGAAAATTATTTAAAAAATATCTAAAAAACCTAAAATGACATCTGTTTAGTAATAAAACTATTGCCTGGGTAGTCTCGGGGAAAGTCGGGATAGACTTAGGAGACGGGTAGACGTCGGGTGTAATCCTCGGGTTAGCTAGCGGGTATAGTCTTGGACTTTACTAGGAGGGTTAGTTGACGGTCTAGGGAGTCATACAACCGAGGATAGCGTTCGCCGGTCGGGCAACGCGGGATAGGACTTCAGTTCGAGTCTTATCGGGGTGAACGTTCTAACACGTTTACCGAGTGTTTCAGGTCTGGATGAGCTGTTCGGTGGCGGGATAAGGCCACGAGGCCACGAGGAGTCATCGACGGGAGCTTCATCAAGTTCAAAGGCAGCAACATGCGACTAACTCCGACATCAGGTAAGTGAGGTAAGTCAGGTAAGTATATGATTTAAATTCCGACGAAAGTCGAAGGATCGACGAAAGTCGATCGGTGCTGGAAACGGCGAACCCCACTAGATTCAATTTCTTTTTCGGTTTCTCTTTCTCCACCAAGGTGGAGATTGTTGGGCCTTAAGGCCCATTTGGTGAAAAAGAGAATCCTCCAAACCGAAGGGAGGTTTCGGTCACTTAATTGAAACGGAGCGTTTCAACATGTTAGGGTTTTCAACCCTAGTCTCTCGATACTTCGTCACTTTGAGCAGCAGAGAAGAAAAGAAGAGGAGAGAGGAGAAGAGGGCTTGCGGCGAGCGTACGGTGGAGCCGTTTCGGAGGTCCGTCATGGAGGCTCGGTGGTAGATCGGTAAGATCCCGGTACAGGTTTGCATCCCTCGGTGATTTCTCTTGTTCTTGTTTCGGTTCTTCTCGGTGAGGTTCCGGATCTGTAGAGATCCGCCGAGCTTCTGTTTTCCGCTGTTCTCTTTCCGTCTCTAGTGGATTCGCCGGCACCGTCCGGCCGAGATGTAGGCCCGAGCTCCGCTCGGTAACCGAACTCGTTAAAAGTCTCCGGTGTCTTTCGTTTCTTGCACGGACGTGAGTCGGAGAGAATGGTGAGGGTTCGGTACCACTTCACACCTATAATGTCAACTATTAAGAAAACGAGTGAACGATATTTTGAATAGTTCCAAGAAATGAGAGGTATAAATATATTTTTTCAATCTAGAATTTTGTTTTTCTCTAATTGCTTTACTATGTTGTGTATATATGGAGCATGTGTTGTAAATTAAATCACAGCATATACATACACATACATGCATAAACAAGCTCACGAGCCATCGTATTGGCATGTTGTGGTCGATGGTTAGGTGAATAAAATAACCGATTTATGGAATCTATATAGCACGAGAGTTTCTACAAGTAGGTAAATACACACACACACATATATATATATATATAATAGAATATTCTCTATGGTGTATAAGCAAATTGCAATTTAAGAGTACCATATGATGTAGACATACGCAAAGAGACATTGAATAGATTGAAAAGAATGAAGAAGACGTCACAACCAAGCTCACATACAAACACCCGGAGAAATAAAATGGGTGTCAATTTTGTAGATTCAATTATTGAATATTCTACATTTTAAAATATCACATGAGATTTAAATAAATACGGGAGTTTTAATTTTCTATTATCATTAAAAAAAAGCTTATTTGGACAAATCTACTATTCCCTCACAAAATATTAATGATTAGTTCCATTTGATTTTGTTATTTGAAAAAGAATATTATTTTGTATTAAATTAAATTATCTATATCTTTTAAATATTTATATGAATTATTTCAAATTTTTTATAAATATATGCAACATTGAATCAGAAAATTTCTAATAGTATTCTTCCCCTCCTCTATTTTATTTTGTATGTGATATATTCGAAATTAAAGCAAGTGAAAGTGGAATGTTTTTTAGATGGAATGTCTTTAGATCGATTAAATGTATAGACAGCCGACATGTTCATATAACGTATTGTCGTATTCGTATCGAATATGGCTGGTATCCCTAGTTAGGTGATCGAACATTTGAGTACATAGGATGTACAAAAAAAAAACGTGAGGTTTCACAAGTAGGTAATAGGGTCGCGAACCACTTTATCATGTTCCAAATAAATATTCATGACCGTAAATTCGTGATCCGAATCTAATACACATGATCATTTTTATTATTATCCACCGTGTCTCATGTTAATTAGTTTATTATCATTTCTACGATAACATTGTTCAAAATGATCATAGATTTTATTATATAGCGAATACGCAAATTAAATAACGAATAAAAAATATATTGGTCTAATAAAAATCATAAAAAAATGGGTATATTTTTATATCGCAGATCATTGTAAAACACCTAAATCAACAAATACTTTTTTAGAAAAAATTATTATCATCGCGTGCATAATTTTTGAGTTATTCCAATTCACTAGTGACGAGTTTATATGAACAAATAGTGATTGCGATTGCGATTGCGATGAGTCCCCAGAGTATAGAATCATACCATCTAAACAGTAACGTGTTGTTATTGTTATACATGCAAGAATTAGAAAAAAAACCAAGCCAAAACCGAAAAATTGCTCCTAAACCAAAGCCAGAAACCAAGAAAAAATTTAGAAATTAATTATACTCTTCATATTTCTATGAAAAATCAGAAATAATATTAATCCTTTCATCCATTCTACTAAGATAAATTAAATCACACATGAATAGAAATTATGTTATTTTCCATTGTAATTTTGTGTTTGCTAACTAAATAAAAAGTCTTGTTAATCGAAAATCACGACCACTTCCTATAATAAATACCGATAACTATGAGACATTTTGAAGCATTGATGAGTTTGAACCTAAACGTTTTCTTATTATCATATTCGGATGACATTATCTTTTTTGGAGTTTTTTTAATTAGTGATATGAGATTTTCTATTAAGTCAAAAAGTAGAAATTGAACAGAAAAAAATGAATATCATATACAGAATTACAAATGTTTTCCCGACACAAGAGCTTTTTTCCAATATTCTAAATTGAACTAATATAAATTAGAATATTATTTTTGAAAAAAGAATTAACAATATAATTTTCTCAAAAAAAGTTAAATACATTTTTTTAAATATTTTCTTCACCCAATTCATCCAAATTTGATTTACCAAATCTTTTAGATATTCCCATGGTTGGTAATCGAAATATATAATAAACCCTAAGTTCTCGCCAACGAAAAGTTCTTCAAAAATAATATAGTTTGAAATGAACTTTCTTCGAAATTATTAGATGAGCCCCACAAAAAAAATGTCTGCTTTTGATGCGATATATTATATAAGTACACTTTTCTTGATAACATAAAGCCATAAATTATAAGTTTCTTTTACAAAAATTAATTTCAAAGTTTTTACACGTGTGTTATATTCAATGTGTAAATTTTAATCAGTAGTAATTAGATAACGCTCAAATAATGCGATCAAAACGCTTATAAAAGCAATTAATACATCTATTTTCATATGATGAGAATAAAATGAGATATGTGTTCATAAAGAAATATATCATAATTTTTTTTTAACTAAAATATATCTAGAAATCGGAGTTACAATCACAAAATATAAGGTTAACTATTTATAGCGATTAGAACCGATTTTCTAATGAAACATTCAAAATAACATTTTTTTTTTGTAATTTTATATGTAACAAAAGAGAAGAAAATTTTAAAAATAAATTATAAAATTTAATATTTTCAGATAAATTAAAAAAAACAAGTAAATTGGTTGAATTAACGTTTTGATTTAAAAAATCAGCTATTTGTGATCACAAGAGTTATTTCTGTTTTAGCATTTGGATGAAACAAATTATAAAATAAATTAAATAAAATTCGGAAACTAGAACAAGTAGACCAGAGATGTTTATTCATATGATTCCCTTCGAAACCAAAATACAACGTTGAAGGAAAACCAAATATCTTTGGTTCCCTATTCACTAGAGATCCAAATAAAGCACAAGAAAACGTAAAAACACAACATAAGACACACACATATGCATGCATACATGTCTACTTTCGTATTTGATGCAAGAAAATAGGTTTCCATTTCATCAGTAAACCTTCTTGGCCACGAGCCTGAGGTGTACGGCCTTGTGCATGGCGACACCGGTCATGACGTCCATGTTGATGTCATCAGGTTTCATGCCCGGGGGGAGATTGAAATCGAACTTGTAGAGAAGGTTAGCGTACGGAAGCTCGAGCATCGCGACACCGAGACGCATTCCCGGGCACATCCTCCGACCAGATCCGAACGGGATAAGCTCGAAGTCGGTGCCTTTAAAGTCTATGTCCTTCTCGAAGAACCGTTCGGGCCTGAACTCGTCGGGGTTCGCGCCCCATGCCTTCTCGTCCCTCGAGACGCCCCACACGTTCACGTTCACCGTCGTCCCCGCGGGAATGTCGTAGCCCGCGACCTTCGTGTCTTCAATGGCCACGCGGTTGACCAGGAGTGGAATCACTGGCTCGATCCTTAGGGTTTCTTTCACCAGGGCTTTGAAGTAGGTTAGGTTTTGGAGGTCGTCTTCGGTTACATACCCTCTGTCTCCGACCAAGTTTCTTATCTCCGCTTGAGCTTTCTTCATCACTTCCGGGTACTTTTGAAGGTACGTCATCCCCCACACGACCGCTGCCGCAGCAGTGTCCGTTCCTGCGACCACTATGTCCTTTTCAGACCAAGAAACGTGTTAGTTCGGTGTCGGAAATCTCAATGTAAAACGAAAACTGCAACGATAACAGTGTTTAGACGTACCAAGATTATAGCTTTGACGTTCTCGAGAGTGAACTCCGTAGAGAAAGGCTGGTTTTTGTAGATATCCATCAAGAGATCGATCATACTCTCGGTTTCGGGTTTCACCCTGTTGGGGTCAAGTGCCTCGTCGATAAGTTCTTGTAAGTAGGTGTCTTGAAGTTCGAAAGCCTCTTTCATACGAGACGAGAGTCCCGCAATGTTGTCGAGGAACTTAAACCATGGGAAAATGTCCGAGTAGAACAACAATCCCCAAAGGGCTTGTGTCCCGTACAAGATCTTGATGAACCTCCTCATCTCGGCACCGTACTCGTTGTACCTTTTCCCGAACGCTTGTCTGCACACGGTCGAGTTCGTGTACGACAACATGAACTCGCTCAGATCGAACACTTCATTTTTCGCCGCGGCTTCTTCCACTTTGCTGATCATACGCCTCGTCTCCTCCTCCCTAAAGTTTCGGAAACTGGCCACGCGGTTCGGGGAGAACAGGTGGAGGATGCTCGTCTTACGCATCTCCCGGTAATAAGGAGTGTAGTGGTTGAAGACTAGGTCACGACGGTCGTACGTCATGAACTTTTGGCCACGGTGCTTGGGCCGGTTGGCGAAGTTAGCGTCTTGCGTCTTGAGGATCTCCTTGGCCAATTCCGCGGTGGAGACCACCATCATTCTCTGACAGCCGAGCTTGTAAGAAATGATGGGTCCGTATTTCTGGGAGAGGCCGTAGAGGAAACGTTGAGGGTTTTTCCTCGAGATTTGGTGGAGGTTTCCGATGATCGGAAGAGCCCGAGGCCCGGGAGGAACGTTGTATCGGTTCTTCCCGGGTTTTTGGGACAGGAAGAAGACGAGAACCGCGGCCAGGGCGAGGAATGTGAGTATGAGATCGTCCATTCTATGGGAATGGCTGCGATCTTGGAGAGAAGAGGTGCTTATGTGTGTTTAGTATGGCTCTTTGGTGAATACAGGAAAGGAAGTGGGGGAGTTTATATAGAGTTCAGTGTGGGACTAAATGACAACAGGGAATCAAAATAATTTCCAACTTATTTTTCTATATTATATTTTTAAAATTGCGTTTTTTTTTATAGAATGGATGGTATCCACAATTTGTTTTTTGAGGTGTCAATTATTTTTCTATTATTTAGCGAAATCAGAATTTATATGTGGACTTCACTGCGTCCCCAACGAATCCGATGGGAAAAAGTTCTTTTGTATGGACTGAATTATTATTGATAAAATTAAGTCAAGTACTCTATATTAAAAATAGTTCAAATACATAAATTAATCTACCGTAAATTATTGTTAAATTAAACTCTAATAGAAAGAGACGAATAACTTGTCAATTAAAATTACAAACATTTGAAAAACAAAGCTCATATTGGGACAAGCCCAAAAAAAAAATCTCGAACTTTATTACTTATTAAAATTAAATTTTAGATTAAAAATCATTATTTAAAACCTAAAATTATTTTCTAAGGTAAAGGTATATTAATTGATTAATAAAAAATTTAATTAGGAATTGTTAATTCAAATATGCCAAACTAGAATTTATATTAAATCATAAAAACCACATTGACATGTATTAAAAACAATTTAATTAGTTAGCTAATAATTCTTTAAAGATTGATTATCATGGAAGCATCTATAATTACGATTAAAAATATAATATATAACATAACATAAATAAAAAAACTATAAACAGAAAAAGGCAAAAACATACATTAAAAACACTAAAAAACACATAAACATTTTCTATTTTTCTTATATATTAAATCTTATTAGTTGCAATTAAAGAGATGCTTCTATCTCAACAAATCTTTAAAAAATTATTAGTTAGGCAATTAAATTTTTCTTAGTAAATGTCAAAGTAGTTTTTATGATTCAACATAAATTAATTATAGGTTGATAATTAATAATTCGAATTTATAGGTATTTAGTTTGTTTTTTTTCACGAAATTAAATTACTTTAAATTACGTCCGAAAAAGTACCTCCGAAAAATATGATGTAAAAGAAACTAAAGTAAATTTAGGGTGAATTTAAGGTTTTTAATTTCATAAGGAGGATAGTAGATTTTTAAGATTTCGAAATTAAATAAATGGAAAATTAATAAACTAAAAATTATTCCGTTTATGGTTATTTTGCTTAGTTTATGGTCTTTTTCTGCTTAATTTTTATAGTTTATAATTTTTAATTACGGAATTAAAAGTGTGATATTTAATTTTAGTAAGTTGTAAAGTTTGGGATTTTTTTTGTGTGTGTTTGACCCATAATATTATGCAATATTTAATTTTCACATTTCAAAAATTGATTTTTAAAAAGAAAGACAGAAATTTTTCAGAAATTCAGAAAATCACCGTAGAAGAGCATAATAGGTTTTGAGAAATAGGGATCCGTTTTTCGCCATTGAAGGCTGAAGATCTCGCATTGAAAGCCACAAAGATGAATATTTGAAGATCGAAAAAATATTTCGAAATTCAAAACCCAAAATCATGCGAAATTGAATCAAACCGAAAATGAAATAACAAACCCGGTTTTATTTACGGTATTTCGGCTTCATACATTCGATCTCGGGGTTTTTACGACCAATGATGAAGAATATCGGAAGCTTTCTTGCCTAAAAATGCCATTTTCGAATGAACCGGAAAAAAAAAAAACTGACTGCTTTTTTTCATTTGTTTGATGTTTGAATGAAAAAATTTATTGGGCCGAAGGCCCATCAGGTTGAGAATCAGTGGGCCGTATCGAAGCCCGTACCAGGAATTGAAGGCCCATTCTCGAAACACAGCAAAATTAGGGACCAGACCTATGATTCTCCAAGGGAAAACCCCAAATTTATGTATAGTAAAGTTATTAGTATATAACAAGCTTTGTACAATTAATGTATCATTTTAAAAAATGATTATTATGGAAAATATTTTTTATTTTAAAAGTAGAATAATTTTAAAAGGAATTTTTCGGGGAAAATTTACAAAACAAAAAATTGGTTTATGGATGTTAAACCTATTAGAATCGGTTATAAATTAGAAAATAATTTTCTTAAGTAGAATCGAAAATATAGAAAATTATATATATTTGAATAATGACAAATTAAAAAACAAATATTCTTGTGTGATTAATTTGAGGCGACACTTTGCCAAATTAAGATCTATAAGAAAATTAATTCATTAAGAGAATAAGGAAAAAGTCATGTTTGAAATTTCATCCGAAAAAATCGCCAACCCAAAAGAAAGGATTTTTTTTTGGTAGAAATTGACAATAAAGCTGAATATCATAATGTTAATATGTAGTTACTGAAATTTCGTTAGATTATATGCATATTTGTCCATTATTTGATTACTAATGTGGATATACTGTCTAGAAGTTGATTTTTTCGGTCCAAAGATAGAATGTATGTAATATATGGTATATCTCTCTTTCTATTCATATTATTCTTCCATTCGGATTTAATCTTTACTAAACTCACTCATGATAAGAAGTTTTAAGATTTGGAAAGAGAATATCATGATAGTTGCCGGTCTTGATTTGGTAAATATGCATCAGGGTGGTTCCATTTTATGATTATGACGATGGCAACGCAAAATTGTTCTTGAAAGTGATGACAAATAAGGGTTCTACATGCATATTTATATAATTATATATATAAGATTATTGAGCCTTTAGAAGGCCAACAATCCCAAATAAGCAAAAGGAAAACACCCGACAGATGTTGCTCCAAAATTGCGAGATACGCACACGTACACCAGATTTCGTACCTTATTATTAAAATGAAGATTATAAGACATGGCCAGAAACACAGAGTGGCCAAGTGGAAACAACACATTTCCCCCCGCACCGTTTTGTTATACAACCCATCTTTGCCTACCAAAAAAACAAAACCCATCCAAACCTCTACACGGCGGCGCGTGGAAGCACGCGCCTCCTCTTTCCC
>NW_010962392.1:3636098-3659277 GCF_000463585.1 Tarenaya hassleriana | reverse complement strand
GCGGCCATGAGCCCACACACGAACGCTTCAGAAGCGCTTTGTCGGGGCAACAACGAGGTGGTCTTTCTTGTGCATTGCGAGGCCAGTCATGACGTCCATCTTGATGTCCTCAGGCTTCATTCCTTTGGGCAAGCTCCAGTCGAAACGGTAGAGAAGGTTGGCGAAGGGGATCTCGAGCATGGCGACGCCCAAGTGCATCGCCGGACACATCCTGCGACCCGAGCCGAAGGGCAAGAGCTCAAAGTCTTGCCCCTTGAAGTCCACGCCCTTGTGGTCGCCCATGAACCTCTCTGGCACGAACTCGTTCGGATTCTCTCCCCACGCGGCTTGGTCGCGGGACACGGCCCACGCGTTCACCTGCACGATCGTCTTCGCGGGTATGTCGTAGCCACCGAGCTTCGTGTCTGCGATGGTTTCACGGGGGAGAAGGATCGGGATCACGGGCTCGAGGCGGAGAGACTCTTTCACTACGGCTTTTAAGTACGGAAGATTGGCAATGTCTTCTTCGGTTACGTATCCTCTGTCTCCAATCAAGTTTCTGACCTCGGCTTGAGCTTTCTTCATGGCTTCAGGGTACTTTATGAGGTACGTCATTGCCCAAACCACGACCGCAGCAGCTGTGTCGGTTCCCGGAACAACTATGTCCTGTAATAATACGACCGAGATTGGTCAAGATTCTCTATTGGGTAACTTGGCTTAATCGGTCGATTCTTTATCCAAATATATATAGTTACAAAAAAAGAATTCGTGTAAGTTTGCCAAAAAAAAAAAAGGAGAGAAGGGGTAATTGGTAACATACCAAAATCATGGCTTTGACGTTCTCGTAAGTGAACTTAACGGAGAAAGGTTGATCTCTGTAGATTTCCATCAGAAGATCGATAAAGCTTTCCCTCTCGGGTTTCGGCCGGTTCGGGTCGAGCGTCTCATCGAGAAGCTCTTGCAAGTAAGTGTCGAGCTCCTTGAAAGCTCTCTTGAGCCGAGCGTTGAGACCGGTGACGTCATCGAGAAATCCGAGGTACGGAAAGAGGTCGGAGAAGAAAAACGTACCCAGAAGAGCTTGAGTCTCGTACAAGATGTTGATGAACCTCTTCATCTCGTTACCGTACTCGTTGTACCTTTTCCCGAACGCTTGTCTGCACACGACGCAGTTGGTGAACGACATGAGAAGTTCGCTGAGATCCACGGTGCCGGAACTGTCCGAGGCTTTGTAGATCTTATCCATCATACGCTGACACTCTTCCTCTCTGACGGGTCGAAAGCTCGCGACCCGGTTAGGGCTAAAGAGGTTGACCATGCACATCTTCCTCATCTCGCGGTAATAAGGTGTGTACTGTCCGAAACCCAGCTCACGGCCGCGGTACGACATCGTCTGCTGGCCTTTGAGCAGAGGACGAGCCGTGAAGTTGAGGTCTTGCGTCTTGAGAAGATCTTTAGATAATTCCGCGGAGGAGATCACCACGAGGCGTCTCGAGCCGATCTTCATGGAGAAGATCGGTCCGTAAAGCTTCGAGAGACGGAAAAGAAAGTGTTGCGGATTGAATTTCTCCATCTGGTGAAGGTTTCCGATGATCGGAAGCCCCTTCGGACCCGGAGGGAGCCGGACGGATTTCTTCGAGCCGCGGAGAAGGAAGAAGGCGGCCACGGCTATGGCCGCAGCCAAGATGAGGAAGAGATCCATTCTGCAAAACAATTTTTTTTTTTTTTTTGTGGGAGATATTTGCAGTGATGGGTAATGAAGTTAAAGAGTGGATTGCTTGTGTGCGTATATATAATAAAGAGTTAACGGAGGAAAAGTCAGTCGACTACTTTGAACCCGAACCATTTTTTGGATTAAAATTCTTGGTTGGTTGGTTATATTATATGGTTATTTATTTTTATATTTTATTATGGTTCCGACGGGTGACGAGACTTGGGTTGTTTTAAAAACGTGATGTTAGTAGGTGGACCGGCTTCGTTTAGTAGTTACAGATTTCATATGGGAACAAAAACATGGGAAAATTGAAATTACTTCGGATACAATTATTATACTTTCTCAAGGTTACATAATATTATTAATTGATACCGATTTGATTTTATAATTATTGGGTTTTTTTACGTTTATGTTATTGGTAGTACCTATAAAAACCATATTTGCTTTTACTTGTTACTTTGATGCATATAGGATAGGATTTAGCGTTTAGGTTTACTAATAAATTGCTTGAATTAGTTCGGAGTTAACACAATTAGAACATGCGCAATTAAGCTTATATTTTCCTAAAATCATAACAAAATGTTGAACACATTCAATTATTAAATACAACACTAAAATTATTTAAAAAAATAAGTGTATTCTAAAATAATATAAATACATCATTTCAGTTAAATATCATACCTTTTCTAAATTAGAGAAAATATCAATTAATTCTTCATAATTAATCTTATAAAAGTTAGTTATTTATTTCGAATACTTTTTCTATCGAGTTAACTTTTCATTTCTTTTTTTCTTAAACTGATTTTCTAATTTGAAAAGAAATAACTGAATAATTAATTAAAATAAAATATGTAAAAAGAACTAAAATTTGAACATTTACAAATCTAATTTGTTATGTCAAATTTTGAACTCTATCCTCATATATCACGTTAAAAATAAATATAAAATTCAAAAAATGGTATTGTTAAGTTGTTAACAACAATTAAACCATTAACATAGATGTTAGAGATATATAATATATATACTAATATCTCTAGTCTTATCAATAATATGATTTCGGTCTTATAAGTATTTTATAGATATACATGATTTAGTTTACATTTTTCTATTAAGATTTAAACTATTTTGTGTGTGTACATTTATTTTTGCAAATCTTGTCAATAAATGATATTTCTACATGTATTAAAATAATGTAAAAAACATATACAAATTAAAATGAATAATTAAATACCTTATAATTAAAATGATCGCATCTATTAAAAAAATATTATAATTAATATTTATATGTACAACATAGAAATTAGAAAATAGAAAGAGAGAATGATTTCGGAAAATAAAAATTGATTCAAAAGATTGTAATGGATATATTTTTTTATTTTTATGTTTGGATACATATAGAAACTTATGGTAATTGGTAACAATGTCATAACTTTAATAAATGTCCATAAAGAACAAAACTGTTTTTTTTAATAGATTAGGAATTAATACATTGATGTCAATTTGTGGTGTGGATATGTCAATGTCAGGCAAGTCTCTGTTTAGATAAGGGAGAGTCTGGGATATTTAAAAAATTCGCATATTTATTTAGAAATTTGAAATAATCCATTTATTTTTTTGTGTTAAATTCGCATATTTATTTAGAAATTTGAAATAATCCATTTATTTTTTTGTGTTAAAGGATATGGCTCCAAACAGGATTTGGAGGGTATTTATGATATAATGCTTTTTAAAATGAATTAAAGAATCTGGGTTATTTTCGTAAAATTGCAAAATGGAACTTGAATTTTTTTTTTTGTATTTAATTTTAGGTGGAAAGCCACTTTCTATTTTTTATATAACGTTTAAATAGAAAATAAATAAATATACTATTTTTTTCCACAAATAAATATACTATTTAGTATAAAGATTTGACTTTTAGGGTTTCGTAAACTGTTCTCCGGTCGAATAAAAACAACATGAAATTCAACTTTGGGGAATAGAGCTCTAAAGAAAATTCATGGCAAGAAACTTGCCTGAAATTGAAATTGCAGCGTACATCTTTGAAAAAAACCCAAAAATGTTTTCTTTACAAAAAGACCTAAATAAAAGTTAAAAAAAATAATTCTGGTTCAAATTCGAATTTCATGAATGTAATTAACTGTAGATTGTGTTCCGATTCAAAATTTTGTTGTTACAGGATTGAATATGTGCGGATAACATATATGTTTACAATGACCAAATTACCTTTTTTCTTTGTCAGTATTACAAATATACCGTATATTCTCCGAATTTTCTAAAACGAAAATACGTTTTTCGGTTCGTACGTATACAGATACTCGTATATTTTGAACGAAAAGTGAAGTTTCGGTAGAAACCCAACTCTCGCCACTAATACTAAAACAACGGGCTACTGTTGATTTTCAAACCCTAATAAAATCTAGAAAAAATTCAAAAAAAAACTCTAAACTTCTCAATTTTTACAAAATAAAATCAAAATTTTATTTTTTATCAAATAAAATCTCAATTTTATTTTTTAGTAAAAAATAAACTCGAACTTTATAATCTTTAATATTTTTAAATCTATTGTTGACATAGCGCTCCGAAATCGTAACACGTGGATGACGACACATCAAATATAGTCAAATTGATTTAACATATAGGATGTCGAAACGTTACGTTAGTAATAGATTTAGAAATGATGTAGATTATAAAATTTTGGATTTATTTTTTATTATGGTTTAAGATTTAGATTTTATTTTTGTTAAAATTGAAAAGTTATGATATTTTTTTTGAAATTTTGTAATCAACATAACAACCATGTAATCATAACATGGTGACATTCGAAAAAGAAGAGTAGGAATAGAAGTCAAATGAAATATATTTTTGATAATGCCCTTGATTTCGGGGCCGGCTGATATTGGGTGGACGAGAGAGTTGAGTGGTACCCACATGTTGATTACCGCGACCAAGCTCCTCCGATTTCGACGATCATGTATATATAATATCCTAGGAATAATATTTTCCTATAATGTATTCTATATATCTCACAGAATCCGAACGCATCCTGCTACGACATCAGTGTCCGAAAATCAGCTATTACTTAGCCCTAGATAGAAACGCCATGGCCGTAAGCTTAGTCGCGTGAAAAGAAAGAGAGAAAGCTTTTGGGTGATCTGAAATTAATAAAGAAGTTCCAAGAACGAAGGAAGAGCAAAACAATGAACTTCTTAAATTCAGACAAAACAAAGAAACTCCTTGGACTTTCGAGATCAACCATCAATCTTCCCTTACAACAAAAAAAGAATTGAGACCTCGAGCTGAGATCATCTGAGCCTATTATTACTAACATTCATCACCAAACTGTAATAGAAATATATAAAATTACCGGACTCGTTCTCGCAAGATGCGAAAACGCTTAACAAATCTCCCATGCACATACGTCTCAAAGAGGCCGAGTGTGTCGTCCCTTGGCCCGTCCGCAGAGAAGGGCATTCTTCGGAATCGGGAATTCGTCTCTTAGAGAGGTCGATGTCGTGAATACGCGCAAATAAAGCTGTTGTCCGAGGTACTGTCTTGCCCAAAACTCCGACCTCAGGTTCCACATTCCCACGTTGTCTAGCGCGATGTAGATTGCTGTCCATGATTTCGGATACACCTGAATCCATAGAGTTTACATATATACGTAAATTATACTTGCGGTTTAATAACAATACCCAAAAAAAGTCGCGAACGAGGCTTCACCTGAACAGTAGAACGAGAAATAGCGTCCCGTAGATTGTACCCGTTTCTGCTCGCGACGGTCCATTGCCCACCGTCCATTCTACGTTACATCGGATAACGAAAACGTTCATCAAATTCAAACACTACGATTTTACCAAACCCGAGAAAAAGGCGATGGATGAGGAGATATACCCGACGACCCAGAAGGCGTAACCATCGAGATGATAGCTCTGGACAATATCTTCGTTGTTCTCAAACACGATCTCCACGAATGTTCTGTAATCGGCCTGCAGAACCGAGGTGTCTAGATACATGCCTCCTCCTGTAGGTCTGTCGGATATGCTGTTCACTTTGTACACACCGCTGATCTGGAAGAAATCGGCGAGCTTCAGAGGCGTATCGGCTGGGACGAAAGAGACGCTGTTCAACGCGTACCTCTGCTTGCCGTTGATTTGCCCGGCAGAGCTGCCGAATCTGATCGTTCGGGCTAAGCTCACCAGACCGTAATGGTAAGAACCTTGTGGGTTCGGTCTCGGTCCACTAGCCGTCAAGTTTGTCCTGAAAATCCCAAAATCGCAACCAACAAATCCCGAATCTTATCAACTAAACCCGAATCTGAATGTTGAGATAACAAACTTCAAGACATCGTTTTGCTCAATCATCGGTTAATCGGCTCGACCGTACAGTTGTTTTTTAAGCAAGAAACAGGTGATTGTACTTTATGGCACAAACATGATTGAAGGACAAATACATCTACGGTCTACCAAATTCTTATGTTATTTGCTAAAACTGATCTTAACAAGGGCAATAATGTAATTATATGTATCTAGGGTTCTTAAGATATGATCCTCATAGTACATTAATCTATAAATTCCATAGACATCTATTGTATAAAGCATTATTTACCAAATCTTTTGGATTTGAAAATACATTGCAAGAACTAAATTCCCATTCCAAGCTACAGATTCTGATGGTATATGCCAAAAACCGTTAAAAACATCTAAACACCAAACATCAAGAATTCACGTTAGTCGGTTTTCGGGTATAAGACCTATCAAGACATGGTTTTGGCCGGTTTAGGACATGAACATATATAGTTACCCTCAAAGCAAGAGACCGAGGAGAACGTACCTTATGGCGCGTGCCTGATTCAAGGACCAGTCGACCTGAATCGTGGGACCACCGGGAATGGGGCCAGAAGCAGGGGTAGAGGAGCCACTGTACCGGAGAATACCGGTCGTGGTGTTGATTTTATCGGTGAACCGAGACGAGACGACGACGTAGTAGTCACGCGCGGGCTGATCAGCCGTCACGAGGACAGAGTAAGACTGGCCGACATGAACGTCAAGCGACGAGAATGTCGTCTGAAGAGTATGAGTTCCTTCCACTTCCACGAGCTTCATCTTGTGGTTTTGGATCCTGAAGTTGAGAGAGTTCTGCAATCCCACGTTTGATATCCTCAATCTGTATGTTTTTCCTGAAAATGAAAAAAATACGAAATAAATTCCAACAAAAATATTCAAAAAAGAAATCCAAAGCATTATTTTTTTGGTTTTATGTTTTTAAATGAGAGTTGTACGGAAACGCACCTTGTTCAACGTTGAAAGTGGCGCCACTGCTGCGGCCATTGATGAGGATACCGTCTGGGTTAGGCAGCTTCTTCCCCCTGTCAAGGCGAGCCTTCAAATCCTAATTAAGAGCAAAAAAAAAATAAAATTAAAAATTTTGAAAAAAAAATTGCTACAGTGGCCCAATCTAAATATCTAAACCCGTATACATTGAACAATCCCAATCCCAATCCCAATCATATTTTATAAAAAAAAATCACCCAAATGATTCAAAACAAATAACATATATATAACGGTATTCGAACTAAATTTAATATAAAAATCGAATAGGTATAAAATTTTTAAACTAGAAAATTCCTAATAGCACCCGAATATGAAAATAACCAAAAAAATCGAAATCCGAATAAAATCGAAAATTTCTTTAGAACTAAAATATCAAACCGAACCGAACCGAATCCAACGATAAACCGCCGATGAAGTAGAATTTTTTCTAAAGTTATAGACAGATCAAAGCAATGAAACTATTTATATCCTGTCAGAATAACTATAGATAAACTCGTTCACTTATTACATATAACATAAACCGATATTGAGGTTGAGAAATTGGTAGTTACCGTGTGATTAGACTTGTACCAATCGCCGATGAGGACGGTGTAATCGCCGGCAGGCTGGTCGAAGGGGACCGGGATGAGAGGGCGGCTGAGGATCCGGATGCCTCCGAATCCTCCGGCGGCTTTGTGGAAGGCCAGAGAAGGGAAGTAGTAGAAGCTTCCGATTTGGTCCTTCACTTGCAAAATGTAAGTGTAGTTCCTTCCCGGTGGGATCGGACATGTTGTTCCGTACACTCCGTCCACGTACGAGTTCCTCCTGTTCTGTACTCCGTTCCTGTCACCACCACCACCAAAGTTAGAATTATAGACATCTACAATTGACGTTTCGTACCAATACATAGAATCTAATTTTAAGTTGGAAATTTTAATTGATATATAATCTAATGGTGGAGTCAAATTTCTAATTCTTTTTGTAATTTTCCTAATTAGTTACTACAAATAACATGTAACGATTTGTTTTTTTTTTATATTTCAAATATGGCAGAAATATTAAATACGATCAAACAAAAATAATGTGATACAGTTTGCCCATGTTGCAAGCGAGCTTTAAAGTCTTTGGTTTTTATTATCACGTAAATTATTTTTTCAAGAAGGAAAAAGAAAAGGGAATAAAGGAAGTCATGAAAACGGCATGGAGAGAGAGAGGGGGCGTGTGTGGGGTCTACTACATGAAACGACGCCGTAAGTCCAAAGACATGCCGACATAATTTACCAAAGGAGTGGAAGACAGCTAATTGGAAGCAGGACACGTGGGAACACATGAGTGTCAAATATCAGGGGATTTGCTTACATAATATATATATACACATATATACATATAATATATATATACATATATGTGTGTGTGCGAGGGGATGCAAGATCAATGTGCTGAATAGTCAAAAAAAGCTGCACCTATTTCGATCTTTTTATTCTTTTTAATCTTATTTGTCATATTTCCTCTGTAAGTTATATTTATTATTAAATATAATTTTAAAAATAATAATTTTTTTTCTAAAACTAAATTATTATATATACTGAAAAATCAAATTGAAACAAAAGTTATTAGAAAAAAATAGTAATGAAAATAAACGGACATATAATTAAAATCTATTAAATCCAATCTACTTTTTTCCTAGTTCCTTGTCTTTAATCAATTTACAGAAATAATTTCCTCAGAATGATTAATTTTCCCGTGACTCTTAGATCTAAAAGGAAATTGGACCGTCGCAAAAAAAAAAAAAGTAAATTGGATCATACGATGGGTGCATGCATTGGGTAGAGTGACTTGAAGTATCGACTTGATAAAATAAACTTATAGAAATCATGATCCATAGGAGAATGATTTGAAATATATAATTATTACATTATAGTTTTCCTAATTATAGATATGAACATGATAAACGGAAAATTATATAAATATATTTATCCATTTTTTTTAATCACACAAAAATATACTAGATTATAATCGACATTGACAAAAATTAAATTCCAAAGAATGACAATAACATATATATATTCACACACACAAATGCACAAGGAAAGCAGATCTAACTGAAATCGCATTATCTCCTCATTTGAGTATCCCATTTAAGCCCTTCTAAGTCAAAATAGCAAAAGCCAGATAGCCACAAATGATTGAGGATAATTTTGTAATTTTGAGTAGAACTAACTAGGGGAAATTTGAAATTAGAACTTAATCATACTTACCATGAGATTAGGAAAGGCTCGTCCAAGCTGTTGAATACGTTAATTATGAGATTATCATTTGTCACGGAATGAATGTCCGGTCCCGGAAATTGTCCATTTATCAATATGCCCTGTTTTTGTTTTTAATTTCCAGAAAAAGGAAAAAGAAAATTAGCATTTTAATTAAATAATCAAATCGATAAAGAGAGAAAAAAATCAACATTTACTTGGAGGGGGTTTTCCACGTATTACCTGAAAATTTTATTAAATATTTATTTGACATTTTTTAAGTTCATTGGACAAAGTAAAACGATGTGAATATATATATATATATATGTACGTATATATGCATACGGGAAACACATCAAACCATGGCAAATATGGAAATTATTTAATCGAAAGCTATGCTACGTGTAATACCATGTTCTACGTAAAGATTAATTCCATAATGATTGTCGACGATATGCGCATTATTATACATGAGTCAGTATATGTATGTGTGCGTAGCGTATCTGTAAGTAATGATGACCTGTTGGCGAACGCCGAGGGGATAGATGTCGCCGTAAGTGACGTTCCATTCGAAGAATCTGTACGGACTCTCGCCGGTGACTGCGGCGACGAAGATGGAGAGACATAAAATTACGGCGGCGCGTGGGCTCACCGCCATCTCCGGCGTCCGGAGGGAAGCTAAAACGACGGTGTTTCGACTGAGAGAGAGAGAGAGAGAGAGAGATGGAGAAAGAGTGAATGATGCGTGACAAAGGGGTTCGTGAATTTAAGTGCGTTGGTGTGTGTGTTTGATTCACTGCGGAGCGAGAGAGAGAGAGAGAGAGAGATCCAAGTGACGAGACGATTTCAGGTATAATATTATTTTTTTGGGTAAAGAATTGTTTTGTAAGAATATAAATATGTTTGAATAAATTTTCGTCTGGCACAGGAGATTGTTAGGGACTTAGGGGTATATAGAATCGAATTTAATCCAATCCAAGTATATAATCAATTAATATTCAGACTAATTAATATAAAAAAATTAATTGGTCATAAATTTTACAAAATTAAGTTATTAAAAACAAATAAAAAAATGAATAAAAAGTTTTTTTTTTTTGAAAATGATATATTTAAAAATCAAGTAGACATGATTTTTTATTTTATAAAATCCAAATAATTAATTTAAATAAAAATTGAAATAAAACAAAAGTACGTATTCCTACAAATATCTATTTAAACATAAATGAACCAATTTAACTAATTTTCAAAATGATCTGTGCTATATAAAACATATATTTTATAATTATGGTAGATATCAAAATATGTTTGAAAACAAAAAGAGTCCATCTCATTAATAATTTTTTCTCTATTACCATTATTTCTTATGAAATTGTATTATGACTTTCATAAAAAAAAATTGTATTATGACCTAAATAATTCATTAATGCTGAAGACGTAATTTTATGTTGTCGTGGCTTGAATCTACTTGAACACTACTTATTTCATGATACTTTTATTGATATCATGTTTCGATATTTGCAATTGTAAATCAATTAAAGAAAATGTTTTTTGCAACAATTTCTTAAATCCAAACAATTTTAAATTATTAACAAAGTAATATATATATATATATATATATTAGATATTTAAACAAAAAATATAAATGTTTAAAGAGCATATATATATTCATTATGAAAAACAATAATCCTTTCAGTATTTGCTATATTAACAAATATATGTACACACCCTCTTGTCTGGGTACACATCTCCACCATGTTTGTCTATGTTCATTGGTGGAATTTAAACAAGTGAAATCGGTGTATATAATTCCAACAACTTTAAATTAAAATAAAACAAATAACATTTTGACCGATTTGTTTATATTCTTTTTTTATAAAATAAAATATATGAAAAATGAGTGTCGGTGGGAGTCAGCTAGTGGGTGTGTCTGCCATGTGGTTTAGTTTTAACGCGGCACTGTGAATTCAAGTTTTTTTATTTTTTATTTCAGTTTTTTCAATATTTTCTTTTTGTTTTGACTTGCACATGTTACTTGATTTACAATTTATTTCAGAATAATTAGAGAGAGAACATAAATGAACTAATTTTATGCGAAATTATTTTGAGATTATTTTATTATCATAAGTCGGTCGAGTTATGAGAAGTTGAATCTCGTGAACTTATCGCATATTCTTCGCCGCAGGAAAAAAAAATGTTACTGAAACGGTCTCTCAATTCCTATGAGAAATTAAAAAAAAAATTACTGTGCATTATATAAAAAATTAGTGAACTTATTTATTTTCAATATTTTTATACTATGACAATTCTATATAATATATAAAATACATATTAGTGCTAAAATATGTTAAGTAAATAATAAATATATAAGTTAAGTGATATTACAAAAGCACGTGTAAGACATTTATAAGTAAATATCTCGTATAAGTATGTGAAAGGTTTGTAGCAAATAAAGTGTGTTATATAATATATAACTGAATTTCTAACTTGATATACAATTTTTATTATCACATAAGTAAATGAAAAATTTTAACCGTTATCGATATCATATCGATGTACAGAGGTAATAATCCAAATAAAAGAAGTTGACATTTACAAATTCACATTTATATTGTGTTAGAACTACAAATACTTCACCGACAATATTCCAATTTTTTATATATTTACGTGGTCATACGAAAAAATAATTATATATTTCTTTAGATAGTTTTTTTACTATATAAATATACTACTAAATTATAAATAACAACGAAGAAATTCGAACCTTCATAAAAAAAAAAAAAAGCAAGATCCTGATTAAGCGGAAAACACAACTGAGTCAAACTATTTTTTATCTTTTGAGTTTCTGAGCTATATAGTCTGATCCAATCTCACATCATGCTTATAATATTTGTCTGAAATTATATTATTATGTATTTTTTGGGTAAAATATTATTATGTATTTTTATTAAATTTAAAATATATTTAAGATATTAATAAATATAATAATCTTATGGAGTTTTATAAAAAAAAATAAAATTGAGAATTATTAAAATTTTAAACAGGTTTGTACATTTTAAAATTCTTGAGATAAAATTAGAACTGCAACTCATTCCGAGTATTCTCCACAAATCCAAGGTAAATAAAATATTATATTATCGTCAATGATAGAAAGAAGCCACTAGAAACATGACATCCGGTTACTTATCATATTTTGATTACATGTACCAAATCCAAGATTCTGCTTAAAAAAAAAAAGGTTCTGAAAATTGTTTAGTTGGAGGATTAGGCAAACCATTATTAATTTAGTGTTCATAATCTGATTTATTGCTTCCAACACTTATTTTTTATTATTTTATAAATACTTGAGACTTTAGATACAGTAAGAGAAATTATAACAGTTGTGAACTTCTCGTTTATATGATTTTAGAAAAAATAAAATACCGAAACTATTAATGGAAATATGGTTTCTGTTTTAAATAACTGGTTTATTTATCGGTAAAATATATTTACTGACTAATAAATATTTTTAGTAAATGCTAAATAACGGATAAAGAGTATTATAATTTTTAATATTTAATCTTTCTAAAATTTATTTTTTTGAGACAAATCACATATATAAAAAATATTTCATCCATATATATATATAGCATTTTATTAGTAATAAAAAATATTTCCCGGTTCTGGCGGCTATCAGACAATGTCCACTCTAGTGACTTTGTTTTATCAATCAACTTTTTTATTAAAAAAGAAAAAGTAAAAAAAGCCTTTCAAAATCAATGAACTGGAAAACATCATAAACTAAAACCCATCATGAAATCTTTTCCGTTACGTCAAAAAATACATACGACTGCACATTCAAAAAAATTTCCACATTTGATATAATTATTCTCCACAAAAAGATTAAATTTTGTGGGGATAAGTTACAGACCCTCAAATCACGCCGTTTAAAGAGGGTAATTTATTAACATGGACGACCCACTTAATCACACTGCTTAATTGGACGACAAATTTGAATTGGAATTCAAATTTATAAATCAAAATTATCTACCAGATTCGGGTTCAGAATTTGTGATTCTATCTGTTTGAAATGATTTTTAGTATGAGTCATCATTTTGGATTTTGATTCAGATTCCGTTTATTTATATTCGGGTTTGATTATTTCTATTATACAAAAACTATAAAGATTCGATTTTTATATTAACTTCGATTCGGGTCGGTTTTATTTTGTTTAGATTCAGTTTAGTTTCGATTTATTATTGATAAAAACTCAATTTTTTCGAAGAGATTTTCGATTATTTTTTTATTTGATTCGATTTGAATTTGGTTATTTCGGATTTTAAAAAAATCATAATCGTTCAACTTTTATACCAGATTCGGTTCGATTACGGTTATATCTTTATTTGATTAAGTTCTTAATAACCAATATATAAAAAAAATTATTTATTTTTTAAGATCATAAAAATACTCCAAATATTTATAAAAATATAAAAATGGTCTTTTATCCTAAACCTACATACATAAAATCAGGTTTAAAATTTTACTATCCCATACCGATTTTTATATCACAAAGTTTTTAGTATTTATTAACAGATATATTTAAAATTTGTTATACAAAGACGAATTATATTTATGTCTACCTTCACTTTCACGGTTCATGAACGCTTCACTATCTTTTTTTTTTTAACAAACTGACTCTCATCATGTAAAAAGAGGTTTACGGTTGTCAATTGACTGCATGCATACATTTTCCATATATACATACATATGACTCTATAACAAAAAAACTATCAATAAGTTATAAACTCATTCTCTGAGGTAGAAAAATTTGGAAATAAGGATTGTAGGGCTTTACCCCAGAGGGAGCCCTTCCAGAAATTCTCGAGGGCCAGGGTCAAGCCCAGGCCCAAGAGGGGGTTTGGAAATAGTTTTCAACCAGCAATAGACGCGCCTCGGTTTTTACCTCATTAGCTGCGTCATTGCCCCAAGCGCAAAGATGCCTTCCACCGCACAGCCCCAGCGCCTTTTATTTTCCACCTCGCCTGGTACCCTCGTTCCATCTTCCGATGTGGGACGAAAAGCATAAACTCAATTGTAATCTGGGCTGTATCTAAATGGGCCTAGGCCCACAGTCCAATTTTGACTTCCATCAAACCCATTAAGCAAAACGCAGCGCATGGTCCGCGACATTATTATCTACATGACATGTGGGGTCGACATTATATATCATCTCTCTCTTATCAGTAACGATTTATAAAGATATTATTGCCACTACTGATTTTATTTAAAAATCTTATACATACAATATTTAAAATACTATACATTATGTTATACGATAATTGCTCATCTTGAACAAATTCCATGTTCTACTAGTCGTTGGATTTTAGCGGTGATCATCCCGGGATCATGCTTCTTATAAAATAAAATTTAATCGATCGAATAATATTTAACTGCGTATATCGAATCGGCACCAAAAAAAACTATGACAAACTAATATTTAGATATAATATATATTTGTGAAAAAAATATAACAAAAACTCTATATTTTTGTGTCCTCACAATTTAAACTGCATAAAAATTCTCATTTTTGTTTCACACCGAAAAATTAATTCTCAAACTTAGATACTTCTATAAAAACTATTCAACTTCAAAAATTTACCATTAGAATACCTAAACTTGTAAAAAACAGTCCAAACGAAAATTTGATCAACCTTCACCACAAATATCGTTAAATGGGACTGACGTGACAATACGAATACTATGTCTCGTCATATTTTTTATGCCACGTCACCCAAATTTAGAGTTTTTAATTTGGACCGATTGAACCGGTATTAAACCGAATCGGTTCAATCGGTTTAATTTAAAGAAATAAATAAATAAACTTTTCTTCAGCGAATCCGTTCCAAATCGTCGGGAGGATTAGATGAATTCTATTTAGTTTTGATTCACTTTTACGTATCCAAAAGATCATTAGGAATTTTAGGATAATCAACTGGTAAAATTATTATGCTCTATGAGTTTTCATCCATAAACATGAACATGTTAAGTACCTATGGATCAGAGCAAACGTCTTCAAAGGGAGGACTTACTGGGAATGCCCACAAAACGTCGGGACAACATGGAATTTGAAGAAGTTGCTACGGCTGAAGGAACGAGCCAGGGAGTTCACTAGGATCCAGCTTGGAGATGGAGGAGACGCATCCTTTTGGTATGACAGTTGGTTGGAGATTGGACCTCTCATTGAGTTCATCGGGATGGTCGGACCTCGCCTCCTGAGGTTACCGAAGACAGCGAGAGTTAAGGATGCAGTCCACGAGGGAAGTTGGCTAATCCGAGGAGCAAGGAACGAGCGGGTTCAACAACTACAGACCATACTCTCGAGAATGGAACCCCCAAGCCCGGACAACGGCTCTGACCAACCGCTTTGGAGAAAGAATGACGACAACTATCATCCGACATTTGTCTCAAGACTTACGTGGGACAAAATCAGAACCCCGGCTGCTCCGGTTTCATGGTTTGGCCTGGTATGGTTTGAGAAAGCCATACCCAGGCATGCATTCCTCTTATGGCAGGTCCTTCACCAAAGACTACCGACTTCGGATAGAGTGGCTCGCTGGGGGATACAAGGGCCGAGTCGATGCATACTATGCCGGAAGGAAGTTGAAACCCTATCTCACTTATTCTTTTGCTGCGAATATAGTGCGGATGTGTGGCTCTCCCTTGCAGGAAATCTTGGAGGCTCTCCCCCTAGAGTGGTTGTGGACGCCGGGCCGTGGATTAATCAACATCTCATGACAACCCAACGAACAACAAAGCTAATCAAGAGTCTTCTCTTGCAGCTAGTAGTATACGAGATTTGGAAGGAACGTAATGGACGGACACATAAAGACGTCGCAAACTCGCCACAACAATTGTGGTTCAAGATCGATAGGATAATGCGGAACATACTCATATCTTTGCACAAGCCGGATTCTACCGGATCAAATGACCCCCTCCAACAATGGTATCGCCTTATGTATTATGACTGAGATTTAAGTCTTCGTTATTTTTGTTCACTTGTAATAGGAATCATTATCTCTCGGGATCTGTGGTACATGTTAAACTCATGTAAACCTTCGGGTTATTTTTTGGTAGTAATATAACAATCACATTAAACCAAAAAATGTTAAGTACCTATGGTGTCACAATTAAATAAAAATAATAATAATAATTATTTGAACAAGGTGAACCAAAGAAAAATAAATGTTGACGTATGACTGTTGACCGTCCAATTTGTCGGCGGTTGATTATTTCATTATTCATGTGTAAAAAACAATACTTGATTTTTTTTGTACACAATGTACAATCATAATATAATTTATTGGGTAATGGAAAAATCACTCTTACAATATATACAATAGTTTTTACGTGAACTTATCTCAATTAGTTCCATCATGCAAACCCATATAATTGAAAGTTGATGGTAAATATTATGGTTAATTAATCTAGATAGTACAAAATGTAGGTTGGTCCATCGCTATTTAAAACCATTTTTTAATCACACTTAGCAACAAATGAATCAAAATTAAACAGTATAATATTATAATTATTAGTAATTTGGAAAAAAAACGATAATATTCCCAAATCATCATTGGTGTTGGGTGGTGGCCTTTCGATGACATTATTAGAGATATCATATTAGAGACATCAAAACCAACTAAATAATTGAAAATTTTATCAAGACTTTAATCAAAAATTGCTTATTAGTTGTAAATCACACCTCATCTATTAATTATTTCAAATTAGATAAACCAAATAATATAGAAATTGCATTCGAATCTAACCTAATTTGAAATCGTTTAGATATAACTTTTAACAAACCAGAGGTACTGAAATAAATATCTAATATAATAATAATTTAAAACTAGAAAAATATTTATTTCAGACACAGGCACACACCAGAAATAAAAACTATTTTCGAATTCTAATAATAGATAATCTCTTTTATTATATTTAATATTTATATAGAAACAAAATGATTTTTTTTCTCATCTCAATCGGTTATTGATAAGTTTTTGCTGGCCCGAAGAATTCCCTAGTCTCTCTACTGTCCAATATATACATAAGAAACGTGTTACAACTTACACTTGCATATACATATACATATATATATATATATATGTATATCCATGAGGTAATTTGCATTAGATCCTGTATAACTATATGTTATCATTCCTTTTATCTTTTAACGGTTAAACACTATTTATATTCTTAGTTATGGAATTACGAATTAAAATATATTTTTATTATGCAATTTAAATATAAAATTTGTTAGTAGTCATGACAGATATCTCTCGCTTTTTTTAGATTGTTTCTCCCAACAACAAATTTATTTTATTTTTTTGTACTATTTTCATAACAAAATATATTTTGGATTTATCGATATATAAATTTATTCAACGTGACAGGTAAAACAAAATATGCAAATGATATCAGAGCCTTACCGACTAGCTTTCATATTTTTTCCCCTTAATAATTTTACATGGATAACATTTTCATACATTTATTTTAAAAAAATATGATTATATTTCAATCCCTATCACATCAATACCTACCAAAATTATGGTTCTTATAATCGACAAGGTGCTTGAAATGTTTTGATATTTTTCATAATCACTCTTTCTTGAGTGAGTTTGTGCATGTGTGGCAGGCTATAAGCATTTCCTAATGTTTCTATAAGTTAGAAATCTTCTAAAATCGGAAAAAAATTATTAGAGTATCTGAATTCAATCGAACTTATAATCATCATTTCTTTTTTGGGTTCAAAATATCGACTCAATCTATTACTAACATAATTTATATATATATATTTAAATATGTTATATCACATGCATGAATCTGCTTTGAATATATGGACAGACCAAAAACCTTGTCCATCTATGAGTCAACGTTATCTTAATTTACCTAATTTACTCTCCCGTCATCTAAAATTTCACACACAGAAAAACATATTTACACACACACACACTGTGTATATATATATATATATATATATATATAGACCTGACAGATATTTATCGCGCTTCGTGTCTTGCAAACCTCAGCTTTCTCTCCATTTTCATCTCTGAAAAAAAAAAACATTGACTTCAGAATAATAAGGTAATGGAAAACGGCAACTCCTCGGCCGAGAAGAAGACCGTACGGAAACCGATTCGATGCAAAGGTCAGTGAAACGACGTCGTCTTCGTCTTCTTCATCTTCTTCGTAGATGTATTTTGCGTTGACTCGGGATGATGGTTTGTGTCAACGCCAGCGGCGGTATGTCGGAAGGCGGGAGAGGCGTTGGTGATGGAGGAGATAGTGGTGGCTCCGCCGGAGCCGTACGAGGTTCGTGTACGGATCATTTGCACCGCCCTCTGCCACAGTGACGTCACCTTTTGGAAACTCGATGTGCGTTGGTTCCTCACCATTGTATTTTAGTTCTTGCTATTATTTCATTACAGACGCATTTTCGTTATTTTATGATTATAAGATAGATGTTAAAATATGAATATTTGTTTTGGAATTTGGTCCTATGATTTACTGTGGCAACATTTTCGATACAATCTATCTCTAGTAATATATGGATTCTCTTCTTGGTAATTAAATGTGTGTGTGTATATATTATTTTTTTAATATAAAGACTTTTTTTTTTGCATATTTCAACGGTTGTCTTACGAAGATGCCTCCTGGTTGCGTTCCGAGGATTCTGGGCCATGAAGCCATTGGGTTAGTTCATTTTCTTCTATACATATATATATATATATATGTATATATATTCTATTTGAATTTTATACTTTGTAAATGATAGGTAGGTAGGAATCTTCTGATTGTTTTAGTCAATCAAAAGAAAATAATAATAACAGGATTAAAAATTAGTCAAACGAAGCTCTCTGATCTTATCTCTGCATATTTATAATATTATTAATATATAGCATCGTTTGCTCCTATTTTTCTTTTTTAATTTTAGTTGATAAAGACTAGGCAACTAAAACTGTTTAAATATGTTAGTTTCCTATTTTCACTCTCCAACGCAATTTAAAAATGTAGAATTAAATGAGTGAATGTTTTAAAAAAAACAAGAAAAATTTATAGATTTTTATTCGACGTCCAAGCTTTGTGTTGAAGTGAGTGTTAAAAACTCAAGTAATAGCTTCATCTGAAAACGAATAAAAATCTTTGTCTGAATCTGGAAGAGTGGTGGAAAGCGTTGGAGACAACGTGACCAATTTGTCGGAAGGAGACACGGTGTTACCGACGTTCATGGCGGACTGCGGAGAATGCCACGACTGCATATCGACAAGAACCAACCTCTGCAGCAGGTTTCCCTTCAAGGTCTCGCCATGGATGCCAAGATACGAAGATTCAAGTAGATTCACAGATTGCAACGGGCAGATTCTGTTCCATTTCTTGAATGTCTCGAGCTTCAGCGAGTACACCGTTGTTGACGTCGCTAACGTCGTCAAGATCGACCCTTTTGTCCCTCCAAACCGAGCATGTCTCCTCAGCTGTGGAGTCTCTACAGGTACCATAAGAAGAAAGAGGGAAGGAAAAAGGAAACGGGCATTTAGATTTGATCCGTTAATATATATGATTCGAATATCTGAATTTGATTTCATGTGAGATGGTATTTAGATCTGTGTTTGCAAATGATGTTGCTTGTATAGGTGTTGGCGCCGCGTGGGAAACGGCTAAGGTTGAAGAAGGGTCTACGGTTGCAATCTTTGGACTCGGTTCCATTGGATTAGCGGTAAATTCGCCTCCGAACCCCTTTGTTATTTCTCGGTCTTTTGGTACGAGGAAAACGTGGAACAGTGTAAACCCATTGCTGAAAATTGAATTATGGATGAGGAGCTAAAATCGTGTTTCTTTGTTCTTCTTGATTTCCCAGGTTGCCGAGGGAGCAAGACTTTGCGGCGCCTCCCGGATCATAGGCGTGGATATAAATCCCGAGAAATTCGAAGTCGGTCAGTAATTCTCTATCCGAAATCTGTTTCTTGAACCTCTGCCGCCGAGAAGATTTTCGTTCTCAACACGTGTCTTGCCATTGCAGGCCGGAAATTTGGAGTGACCGATTTCATTAACTCTAAAACATGCGTCGATGAGCCGGTGAGCGAGGTAATGCCAATATACACAAGCTAATGAAGTCTACAGATTCATGGAAGGAGTCGGGCAAGACATTTCAATATCGATCTCAATGTGTTTAGGTGATCAAAGATATGACCGGTGGAGGAGCAGACTACTGCTTCGAGTGTGTAGGTAGCAGCTCGTTGGTTCAAGAAGCTTACGCCTCCTGCAGACAGGTACACATTATCTACCTTATGTCCAAATCCGACAAGAGCAGATAAACAAGAAAGAAATCAAAGATTTAGAAAACGTGACACAAGTTAAAAGTTCGAATATGTGAAATCATCAGGGCTGGGGAAAAACCGTGATGTTGGGGGTGGCAAAGCCGGGATCTCAGATCTGCCTAGACTCGTTCGATGTTCTTCACCACGGGAAAACATTGGTGGGTTCCCTTTTCGGAGGCCTTAAGGCCAAAACCCACATTCCTCTCCTCCTGAAGAGATACCAGGACAACGAGCTCGAGCTAGACAAGTTCGTCACGCATGAGATGAAGTTCGAGGACATAAACAAGGCTTTCGAGCTGCTTATGGATGGGAAATGCATCAGATGTGTGCTTTGGATGGACAAATGAATTATTCTCTTTCAGTCCTTGTCTTGTATTTTGTCTCTACAGAGTGGTTTTTAGTGTTTGTGCTGAGAATAAGCAATAGTTGCAATTTGAAATCTCTTTTGCAGAGATTTGGCTATTTATCAGAGAAAGGGTTCAGTGTCATTATAGGTAATATGAAATCTTTTTGACAAATACAAAGTCGAAGACGACTCCTGATGAAATGTGTTAGACGCACCTTACATTCCACAGCCGCAATGCCCGAGGCTCCAAGAAAAGGGCTTCTTCAGTTACTAATAAGGCTCTTGTGTTCGAGGTCGGAAGCCTCGGCCAGCATGTTTTGCGAGTCTTGGAGCATGTCCAGTTTGGCTAGAGCCACGGCTTGCAGGTAGAAAGCAGTGGGCCAGTCGGGGTATATACATTGTGCTTGCATCGCATCTCGGAGGGCAGCATCTGGTTCTTCACAGAAGAGATGGCACACACATCTCCTCGCGTAAATAGTTGGAGAAAGCATTATCCCTGTCTCTATAAACTGCAAAAAAATCAGGAGACACAGAACCAATCTTGATTTTTGGATTTAAGCTCTCATACCCTCTTAAGCTTCAACCTTTTCATTGCTTAAAGCCTTCAAGTTTCACGAAGAAAATGAAACCAGAACTGAATTCAGTTCCATCTTCAGATTTCGATGACGAATTCTGGTACCATCTTATGTCTGAAACTCTACCGTGTATTCAATCTAACACCACAACCCAGAAGAGCAGATTACCATTTGGCATAAAACTAAGCTAAAAGAACCGAAGTTCTCGGGATCCATCTCCTTCATCAACTTCAATACCCTAGAAATCATAATCCTACGTCTCAGAAACCCATTATTTTGTATTTCCTCAATTGAAAGCAAGAAGGATCCGGAACACTCGCATCCAATACAGTGACAAAAGAGCTGAAATATCGATTCTGTTTTCGGATTTCGATTAAAATTACTTAAGACCCCACAGAATTCAATCAAACACCACAGCACAGAAGGATAAATAACCCATAAATAACCCATTGACGGGCGGGCGTAGGTTCTTTTCGTCTAATGATAAGATTCAGAATCCATACCTGAGTATACTTCTCTATAGCAGATTTGAAGTCTCTGGCACGGAAAGCCGAGTCGCCTCGCTGTCTCGTGTCCCACACATCTTTTATTTGTTGAGCCCATTGTTGGAAAGAGAGCTGATAAACCAAAAAAGCAAAGATACATTCAGAAAAAGCCTAGGCATGGTGGAGATTATTTGTAAACTGATTTCAGATGCTTTGGTGATTGATTACCTCGCATGTTCCCTCGTCGCCCGCATATTCAGTTGCTTCGAGAATCTGGTGAAGGGCAGTGAGGTCCATACGAGAACAGGCGTCGTAGATAGGAGAATGAGGGTGTTGTGTAGGAGGTGCCTCGAATTGTGGTATCCCAAGCATAACATGCGATGGAATCTATTGAACAGGGAAAACAAAACAAAACTGAAGCTAAAACATTCCCCAATGCAATCTGGCTTTGGCATTGACGCGTATTGGTAGAGATAGAACTTCTTTGATGACACAGATAAACACAGCTCAAAACAAGTGGCTGTGAGATTTTATGTTGTCAGATATGGGAAGTCATCATCTCAACAATCGAAGCGGACATGTATAAACGAAACAGAACATGGCCCATGCAAATATTGAGTAACTCTTTTTTTCTTTTCTGGGGAAAGGATAAAGTATCAGAGTACGAATATGTTGGGCACTCAGGGGGAAAAGCATGAAGTTAACTTACATCCAGTTTGTGTTGAAGGGCAGCGATTATAGAGACGATATCTTTGATGTCTGGTCGGTCTCGGGGTTCATTTTGAAGGCATTTGCAAGCAAGATCAAACACCAAGGCAGCTTCTTCCGGTGGATAATTTCCTTCTAGATGTGAATCCATCAAGACAAGTATGTTTTGCTTTTGAATCGTATCAAGAGCCTGCATAGACAACAATAGAATATAATATCTTACAAGCGGAGCAATGACGAAACTCCTGTTTTGGAAGCTGGCCGGACCAATGGATCTGCTGCCTTACAAATATACGAGTATCAAATGCCGACAGGTCAATTACGCGAGATACTCACGTGGCCTGGAGGGATGTGTTTTGCACTGAGAAGATCCAAAAGAAATGTCCCAAAACTGAAGATAACACTTTCTGGAAGTAATGTCCCTACACACTCTAATGGTTTTGGAGCTATCTTTGTAGTTGTGGACAGGTTTAGT
>NW_010962392.1:3629780-3635747 GCF_000463585.1 Tarenaya hassleriana | reverse complement strand
AACTGTCGACCCCTACACGTAAACTATACATCATTTGCCACAAAAATGTGGTAACTGAACGGAAACATGTGCAAGTAAAAAGTGCATTTTCAGCGTTTACATGAATGCAAGAATTAACATCTTTGAAAAGGCAAGTAAATGATCAATGTTGCTGTTGTGTTATGAGACTTAGAAAATAAAATACAAGCCCACTGCTTCCTCCTATCAAATTACAGTCCCTAAAATATAATAGAGTTCCTATCGTTTTTTGGTATATTGGCAGCTCTATTGAACAAAGACATAGCAGTATCTTAAGAAATATTGAATTACGATTCTGTTTGGATAACTAACAAAACCCTTCATCTGAGGATACTTAAGCGAGCTTGGCAAGTGAGAGTTCACCAAGATAAAGACAATAAAGGAAGAACATTGGAAGACAAACTTTACCATTCTTAAGATATTCAGGTGGTGTATAAGCAAGATTTGTGCTGAAATATTTCCCGTCCCTGCTATTTTTTATCAACCCGTAACATGAAAGCCGAGGATTGCCATGCTGACAAAACCAACAAAAAAGAACAATTTACTCCTAGACCTACATAGATCAAACAGATAGGAATACAGTAACAACTTGACAAAATACATTTCCAGTGATCAAATCCATAAAATTCAATTCAGTTACCTCGTCAAATAGAACCCTATAAGGATTGAGATCATGGTAAAGACGGCGCTCATTCAGACTGCAAAATTCTAAAGCTTCGGCAACAAAAAGTGCAACTCTTAGTCGCATTGCCCACTCCATTGTTTGGTTCTCCCCTGAAATTGAAGCAAGCAAGGTCCAGGGTTTACATCATTACAACTAAGGCAAACTCAAGCACAACATCTAAATTGGAGGTGATAAAGACATCTCAGCACAATGATGCAGGTCATTACACCGAAATCACTCAAACTTATACAACATCGAAGCCATTTTTTTGGTAACATAGCATGCAAGTAAGAGCATTAGAAGCTTATTATGAGAATCTAAAACGCCACCAATAAAGACATCTCAACACAAAGATACACCAACGAACTGCCAAGCCATTTTTGGGTAACAATGTGAGCAATTAAGAGCATTAGCAGCTCGTAATGGAAATCTATTACCAATCCAAAAGAATTGTGACACTATTTTCAGGAAAGAATCTCATCGAATAACAATGTCGACAGCGAATTCTATAAATGTTTGGATGCATACAGTGAAACAGATGTTTGGTGAGGGTATCATTGGGCATGTATTCCGACACGAGCAATCTCTCATCTCCATCACAACAATAACCTATCAGATTCACCATCCTCTTGTGCCTCAATCTCCCGATAGCCCGAGCTTCTGCCTACACAGGACAAATCAAATGAAACCCTATGTGAAGAATATTTGAAATCAGAGATTTGAATTTTGAGGGACTGAGAATTTAGACAAAAAAAAACGTACAGCGAATTGTTTGGTGTCAGGCCAAGCAGATTTACAGAATTTCTTAACGGCAATCCATCGAACATCTCGGCCACGCCGGAGATAGCCTCTGTACACAGTGTCTTGAGATTTCTCCGTCGAAACCGACACGAGTGCGTCGGAGCTGAAATTATCCGTCGCAGAGCGAAGATCCGCGAGGGAGAACTCCGAGATGTCCGGCACGGCGGAGAAATTCCATCCCCGTCCATCAGGCGGCGGACTAACTTTACCATTACGGGGATGGTGATTCCGGCGGCGTTTGTCTTTCTCTCCGCCGCAGACGGAGGTTTTGGCGAGTAAATACAATGGTTTCAGGAAGGTCGATTCGCAGCATCCCATGGTTCTGGATGAGTCGACTCGTTATAACTCGTTCACAAGCTTCCTCCGCCAACAATAGGCCAGTAGTAGTCAGACCATGGAGATTCCACCGCCGCTTCTCCTCCTCCTCCGCCTCGTCGTCGCCGTCACCGAAGTCGACTACCCTATTCCTGGCACAGAAGAAGAGAGAGAGGGAGAGGGAGAGGGAGAGATGGATTCGAAGATCACTTCGGCATCTTCCTCCCTTTTCCTGTCTCCTGCAACTTCCCAATCGCAAACGGAATTGTCCGCTTCAAGCATTGGAGGGTATTTCCGTCTTTTGAAATTTTTCTCCCGCGATATTTTGGGTTAGTTTTATTTCTAATTAAATAATAGGATAAACCCGCCACGTTGGAAAAAACCTCCTACCCGAACAAGAGGTTTTGTAAAAAAAAATTAAAAAAAAAACAAAAAAAACAAATAACAGATAACTTCTTTATAACTTGGGCTGGCTATTTTTATATTTCTACATGCAGATATACTATATGCAATATGTATTGTTATTGGGCCAATATTTATAAGGGAGGTTTAACAGATAATATATACGTATTAATAACAGCAAATTGGGATCTAACTTTGAATTTTTCGTTACAAATACGTGGATACCAGATAAAATTACAAAAAAATATTAATATTTGTTAAAATTGAAAAATTACATTAATCTTTTTAAAATTACCAATTTGACTTTAATCTTTTTAAAAATTATAAAAGTCTCTTGTATTTATCAAGATTACAATAAGGTATTTGGAATTTGGAATTTGGATATTCGATCTCTTCGAATATGAATTTGGATAATAAATTCTTTATTTATTCAGTTTCGTTTCAAAATCATAGTACTCAAAATTTTAAAACATACTAATATTTGTTGTTTTTTTAGCTATAGAAATCTAGTAGAGCAGATAATAGTTCAAGACTTTAATAGGAAGAAGAGATGTAATGAAATAGTTTTTTTTAGTTTTAGATGATATTTAGAAAATTATTTTTAAGTATGGATCATGTTTTTAGATGATATACAACTTTTTAATATTTGTCTATATTACTTTTGTATTTCTTAATTTATATCTTAATTTTTGTTATCGCAGTTGAGAACGTTAGTAAATCGTTGAAGGAAAAAATATATTGTTGGTTCATAAATTTTAACTAATATTAGTAACTTTTGGAAAATACTTTATATCTTTTCACAAAAAGTTGTACATATAATTATACTAAATCGAAAATATATTTTAAAAAAATAAAATAGGTTTATTTGCTTCTTATAATATACATCGCACTAGTGTTTCAACTTCTAAGTAACTTGTATAAACATCGCATCGGATACCATGTTCTCAATATCCATTTGAGAAATTAAGATATATTTAATTACAGTTAGAATTTGGAAATTGCTAATGATTCTAATTGTAAATATCCATTTGTCTAATATTAATTTTCTTTCCTTACCAAAAAAATATTACATAGTCGTTAAACACAAGTGGTGTATATAAATATTTGTTTATCGGAGCAGATTGGGCAATAATGGGGGGAACTCATCAAAGGCCAAATAATATGTGTGGGGACCAAGAATTTATTCAACTTGACCAAGTGGCTAATCATTACATTCGATAATTTATGTATGTTTATCATCTTGTTCCCTGGCACTATTTATTTATAATTACCAAATATCACGTTTTATTACAACCAACACAATGTTATTGTTTTCCAACAATTAAAATGTATGAATTATTTATGGGTATGGGAAAAAAACATGTCACATAGTAAACGACTGAAATTCGTCGCACAATAGTGCTGGACGACTCATGCGGCTGTTTCAATATTTTCGTACGTTATATATATAGTATGCGGAATTCGGACTGCACATGTTTTAGATAATCTGATTAAAACATCGATTATCTAAAATAAATAAATTTATATTTTATACTTGAAATTGTAATTCTTTAATTTCTCTCTTTTCAACTCCAATTTACAATATTAATTTATCAACATAACCATTTAACGACGTTGATTTCATAATTTATACGAACCAAATTATGCATGTAAACAATATATATATATCAATCCAAACTTGAATCTTGAATTGTAACCGGTGAAACGGAGATGCAAAACGTCTGTCGTGTCCTGAGTTCGAATCTCAAATTTAGAAAAAGAATGTATAATCCAAATTATATCTAAATTATATTGTTGGTTGGCACCCCAAAATTAATTTATACCCTGGTTTAGAATAAACTGTTATCAAAAAAATATATCAAATAAACTATATATATATAGTAAGGATCCATGTATATTAATAAGTGCATGTTTTGTGTGTAGATACAAGAACAACAGGGGGAAGATAAATTGAATTGTATAATTAAATTATTTGGTAAGAAGATTAAGCAAAGAAACCCTAGTATTAATCAAGCTCCTAAACACCTTCTCACTTGCAATTTCAATTCCCAAAATACCCTCCTCTAACTCCCTCATTTTCCTCAATACCACTCTAACGTCCTCATTTTTCATCTTCCTCAGCCCCGACAAACTCTCCCCGCGGATCCCCTTCAGCTCCTCTATCCCTTCCTCCACTCTGACATTTCTGCCCCTCCTCAATAGCCCCGCTCCACACGACGCCGTTTTACTGCATCCCAAAGCCGAGTTCACGCCGTTAAATAACGCCAGCGATATCACAGCCGTCGCCTCCATAACTTCCGTTATCACGGCCGCCAGCTCAGCCTCCGCGTACGATAACGACGACTCCACCGTGATTACGTGGCATTCCAACTTCGTACAGCGTCGTACCGAGGCGGAGAGTCCGGCGATCTCTTTGGCGATTCTCCGGCGAGCTTTCAGGTACATAGCGATTTTGGTTTCGTCTCTTCGTCGGAGAGCCGCCTGAGATTCCGCTTGGTGTTCCCGGAGAGCAAGGATCGAGGTCCGAAACGTTCCGAATACGTCGACGAAGCGGAGGAGATCTTCTAGAAGGTTTTCGGCGAGGGAATCCTCCTCGCAGCGGTTGCGGAGGCAGTCCTGAGTCTGGGGGAGGCAGAGAATCTCGGACAAGCATTCGTGAACGTCGCGGAGGCGACGGAGGCCATCGAGGATCCAATCGAGTGTACGGACAGCGCCACCGCCGGAAAGCCACTGCGATCGGAGGTCGGAGACGTCGTTGCCCAGCTGTGAGAAGAGGGGATGAGATCTGACCAGGAGACTCACAGATCTGATGTGCTGAGAGATCTCCGGCTTCAGAGATCGGCTCGGATTTATCTTCGCTGGGAAAGAGAGCGATCGCCGGAAAACTCCAACCATCACCGGAGAACGGAAAGGAGAGAGAGAAGTAGAGAGAGACTGTTTACTTTCAACCGTTATTCTGGGGAGGGTATATATAGGGGGATGGAGGCGCACGAGGGGGTGACTTAATTAACGAATAGTTAATTGGTTATCTAAGTTCGATTAAAGCGGTTGATTATTTGATTAAGATGTCACATAAGTAGTAGCTTAATAGGGTTTTGTCGGCTTAGGATGATTATAATATTAATTAATTATTTTATTCTCTTAATTGATTTTGTAGGGGTATTTAGTTTCAGGAGATGAGCAGACACACGTGGGTTTGACACGCTGTCTATATTAAAGCCCTTCAGTTTCGGAGGCAGAAATTGCTGTGGCAGCTATTTCATGTTTTTTTTTGTTATGCCTTTTTGTAAATTAATTTAAAGCTACGACGAAATATCAAATAATTTTTAAAAACTAATGATCAGTTATAAATTCAATTAAAATAGTTGAACACATCAAAACTAGAATTCCAAGTAATTTCTTAGTTATACTCACACGTATAGATGATATATAGTATTATTGTGTTTAAAAATCTTTTAAAAATCAAATAAAAATAAACTTATTCAATTTCATTTCAAAATATACTTCTATAATTTCTGAGTATATCGACAAGGACAAAAAAACGAACCAAATTTAATTTTATACATATTTATCAGAAGTATTATTGATATACAAAATATAAATTGATAAATTTGATATAGAAATAGAAAGAGACAATGGTCTAAAAAAATTTAGATTGTGAATATAATAGAAATAGGTGAATATGAATATTACATTATTACTATATTGCAATGGTGGAAATAAAACGTTAGATTATTTGCCTCAACGGTTGTATATCGATGTGTGTA
>NW_010962392.1:3606165-3629505 GCF_000463585.1 Tarenaya hassleriana | reverse complement strand
GATAATTTCCCCCCTTTTTTTTTCAAATTTTTCACAAGCAAATACAAATAAGTATATTTACTGTAGCAGTTTTTAAAATGTGAAATTTTAATAAATCATAAAAAAATGCATATAAATATCTAAAATTTTATAAAAATTATAAATAAATATCTAAAAAATATTTTTTATATAAATATTTAATTTTTTAAAAAATTCTATATAATTACTTAGATTGTTTGATTTTTTTTTTAAATAAACACAAAATTTAGATATTTTAAAAATAAAAATGGTGGAAGCTATTAATGTATTTTCAGTTTATTTAAAAATTGTTTTAAAAGTCTAGATATTTATATAAGATTTAAAATTTTTTAGATATTTTTATAAAAATTTTATAATTTAGATATTTATCTATGGTTTTTATAAAAGTTTAAATATTTATATACGATTTATTTTATAAAAAATAATAATAAAAAAGGCTGAATCCCAAGTGCGAAAAAAGGGAGAAAAAATCAACTGAACCCATGAATAAATCACTAGAAAACAAATTATCAAATTTTTAGAAACAAAATGTAAAATTTGTTTTTTCTTTTTTAGTAATTTGCTAATATTTTCTTTCTGGTTTGTGATTTGCTCGTCTTTATGAAAACGAAAATGCAGAAGCATGAAAGCCACAAGTCAGCCCCTTGTATATGTTACCATGGTTTTAAAATTGTTTAATATGGGTTTAGTTAATCGATGATGATTATGATCGTTAATTACATCGAATCTCGGATTTTGCGCTCTGTGATTTTAACTGCCACTTTGTATTTAGTTGTTGAATTTATAATTAACAAACGTATCTTACACATTATTTTTATCAATTAAATCGCATGATAAGATTTTTCTGCATTTCTTTTCTTTGTTATACCTCTTATCAGAAGTTGATTATGAAAAAATACATAATTGTAAATTTTTAAAAATATGGGAGAAAAATATAGTTTTCTTAGATTATAATTTATCCCAACACGTAGAGAAAATTGCATATGTATATGTATGTATAGTTGGTGTATGTGCTCTATAATAACCTGATAAATGAGATAAATTTTTGGTATTATTCGTTCATACAATAATTTCATTTCATAATTATTCAAAATACATAGTCTGAATATTGTTTCATAAAAACTGTGAATTGTTTTTTTTTTGTAGAAGTTTCAAAGTTCATATATTTATATGGAAGGTTTTTTCAAAGTCTGTGATTTGTTAGGCGATTTTTCATTTTTTCAATGAATATAATTAATCTTAATGGGTAAAATCACAAGATTAGTTTCTATCAAACATCATTCTCTCTATCTATCTCTCTGTCCAATTCGAAATTCATTAAGATAATCAGATAGCATTGAAACTAAGCTAATTTCATTGGTTTGACTTGATTAAAGCTAAACCAAAGCTAAACCGAATTACGATTTGCTTCGGTTCGGCTCATTTCACTTTGGCTTATCCTTGATTCGGGTTTAGCAAATGGAGTACGTATTAGTATTTAACATTTATATAGAATATATTATGTATTAATATTTAACACAACTCCTTTAATTTTTATAGATAACTAAATATAATTTTAGGTTTTTTAATATATGCTATATTTTTGTAATCTAAAAAACAATTAAAACTAACTAAGTAATTTTTAAAAACAATTAAGTCAATTTTGTAATTTAATAGGTATAAAAAAATAATTTTCTAATTACGTCGACTATCCGACTATAAATTTGCGAAACCCGAATCCGATCCAACCCATTTTTTTTTTAAATTTTCTAAAATTTATGTAATTAAAATTTCAGTTGCCCATGTATTACTATAAATTATCTTCTTTTATTTTATTTTTTATATATATATATCCAAAAATACTGTAACGTTTTAATTATCACTTTAGTGTTTTTTCATTTTCAATGAAGTATGAATAAAAAATGAATATAAAGATCCTATACTTGTTACACGAGGTGAATATTGAATGTACACATTAACAATTCATACGCAAAAAAAAAAACGTGAATGCTAAAAAACGAATATCAAGACCATATACTTTTCATAGCAAATATTGAATCGACGGTCCACATTTCTTGCGCGTTGATAATCAAAGGTAAAAAAACCGAGACACGAGGCGCATAAATCATTTTCGTATCAATATATAACATATATGTTATAAATCATATTGTTTAATATGCATAGTATACATTTATACTTACATATACATAAATAATTCTTTATTTTTTCAATATAATATATATACTGCATTAATCTATATCAATATAAACTATATTATTATTTAAAAATAAAAAATAAAAAATTAATCATAATAAACTAAAGTTGAAATACATCGAAAATGTTATAACTGATATATATTTATAAATGATTTTATAAAAACTATATATTTAAATAATTATAGTTACTATATATGTAAATTTTTGAAGCTTTCTACTTAGTCGTACTTGCTCTTCCGGTGGAGTTTGAAGCCATTTTCCCTCATCATCGGGGCGAAGTGTCTCTCTCCGCCTCTGGATAAACCCTCTGAAAAGCTTTGTTTAGAGGCCGATAATGGCGATTCGTCTACGATCATAAAATTAGGGCATTTTATCCTTTTTGTATGTGTAAACATTCACTCTCTAAAGGACATGAGTTCGTTATCGTTGAATTTCTCGCGCTTGCTGTCTCCATCTCCGCCTTCATCGTCGTCTGCTCTGGTCATTCGCGGACCTAAACTTTGTACTTTTTCTGTGAGTTTCCCGTTGAAGACGAAGACAACGACGGCTACGAGGATTAGCAGCAGTAGAAGTTCGATTCTTCGAGTTAAAGCTTATGATTCTTCTGATAAACAGTCTTCTGATTCATCTGGAGATTCTGCACCTCCAAATGGCACTTTGGTATGTATAATCTTCGTCATCTTCAACTTCGCTTCGTGATTTTTCGGATTATCCGAGAGTTGGGTATACGTCGATTTTGCTTTTTGAGTTTAATGGAATCAATACAGCAAAGCAGCAATGTTGAATATTTACCCATTCGTTTGGAATTTGCATTCTCTTAGCATTGTGATGTGATTAAACACAATCTTCAATGATGTTATCAACTCGAGACTATGAAGAGACTGGTCATTTACTGGTTTTGCTGTTGAACAGCCAAAGACCCGAAGAGATATACTTCTGGAGTATGTTCAGAATGTGCAGCCTGAGTTCATGGAGTTATTCGTGAAGCGGGCACCTAAAAATGTGAGCTTCTGATTCAGTTTTCTTAATGCTGAAGTAACTAGAGGACGAGATTTAGATTGTGTGGTTTTCACTTTGTCTGTAACTTGCCTTAGGTGGTTGATGCAATGCGCCAAACAGTGACGAATATGATGGGGACGCTGCCTCCGCAGTTCTTTGCCGTGACAATCACCACGGTTAGTGCTCTTAAGTTTCCGAGTATGGTAAAGTTGTAGGTGATACATTTTCACTACTTGTCTTATTGGTAATAACGGGTCTTCACATGTATTTTGTATGCTTTAGGTCGCTGAAAATCTTGCCCAGCTGATGTTCAGTGTCATGATGACTGGATATATGTTTAGAAACGCTCAGTATCGTTTGGAATTGCAACAAAGTCTGGAGCAGGTTGCTCTTCCTGAACCACAGCATAAAAAGGTATCCTTTCTTTTCCTCTTCCTGTACATTGAACAGTTTTTCACTATCGTCCACTGCCAAAACCGATCTCCCAAGTGATAATATGAATAGGTATAGAGCCACCAAACTATAGTGTTTCCTACCAGGAATCGAAATTAAAGCTGCAGATGAGCTGGTGGCTTGTTGGGGGTTTATACATTATTATCTGAAAAGCGTTGTTTTCAGAATCGTGTTGTTTAGAACCAAAGAAGGTAGTTACGCTTTGTAGTGTATCAATAAGAGTAATGCCTAGATTGCAGTTTTTGACAGTGAAGTTGTAAAGTTGTAGTGCTTATACACCGCCTCTGAGATTTCCGCTCATTTCTACATGATTCATTGCTTTGCTTCAACCTGTACATGTAAATGAATATCAGAAGCTGCATTTTTTACTAACAGGGACTCCTTCGTCACTCTTCCTCTCTGTCTGGTGTCGGTATTATTGACAGGAGGACGATGAAAATTATGCACCCGGTACTCAGAAGAACGTTTCGGGGGAAGTTATCAAGTGGAATAATGTTTCTGGTCCAGAGAAAATAGATGCTAAAAAGTATATTGAATTGCTCGAAGCAGAGATTGAGGAACTCAACCGTCAAGTGGCTAGAAAGTCTGCAAATGAGCAGAACGAAATTCTGGAATATCTAAAATCACTTGAACCCCAAAATCTCAAGGCATGAGGAACATATGATATATATTCTCTTTCAGTCATCATATTCTAGAAAGGTTACCAATGCATCTTTAAAGTTGAATCCTTATGTCATTATGGTGTAGGAACTGACGAGCACAGCAGGAGAAGATGTCGCAGTGGCCATGGATGCATTCATCAAGCGGCTTCTGGCTGTATCAGACCCTAAGCAAATGAAGGTTCACTTTAAACAGCTTGCTTTCAGTCTACTTGATATTAGGGGTGGGAACAGGTCGGGTATCTGAGATTTTCGGGTTATCGGAACTCGAATTTGAATATTGCGGATCTCATGATATATTACCCGATTTCATCTCATAATGTGCAGATATCCGAAATTCGGGTTTTTTTTAGATTTGTTTACGCAGCAAAAAGCCGAATTATTTTGCATCTTCATATACGAATTTTTGACATCAATGTGTTTGGTAATTGCACAGATGAATGTGACAGAGACAAGTGCAACTGAACTGGCGAAACTGCTGTATTGGCTAATGGTTGTAGGATACAGCATTCGCAACATCGAAGTCCGGTTTGACATGGAGCGTGTCCTCGGAACTCCTCCCAAGCTCGCCGAGTTGCCTCCCGGCGAAATTGTCTGAACCAACTATTCATAGACCTGACTAAGATTTTGATGTGAAAGCTCTTCTCTCTTCTTAACCGGAATTGGAATTTATGGCCGTAGACAATAATATTTACATTTACAGCTTCAGCTTTGAGAGAGTCCTTAATATCAATATAAACCTTACCTTCAATTCATCCATGTGTAAGAAAAAGATAAGAGCTAGCTCTGCGGTAAAACTTGGATTTGGAGAGTTAGGTGGAGGTTGGCTTTAGCCTTCTCTAACGTCCAGAGGGTTCGGAAAGTAAAAACAGAGGAGAATCAGCAGTAGCTCTTGCTGTCATTGTACATGTAATATTATGTTACTGCATTTCAGCTTCTCACTTGGCTATGAAGAGGAAGTTATGTCAAAGACATGAGAGAAAATTGGACTCATTATCGCAAAAAAGTTTTGAAATGACAAAAAGGCCAAGACACCATTCAAAGAGCAACTTTGTATTGTTATAACTTTGAACCCAACTGCTTTTAAATATATATGACACATACAAGGTACTGCCTCTCACACCCTCCTATGGCGAAAACTGGAGGAACAAACCAAAACCAGTAAAGGAAAAAGAAAAGAATGGTACTTCTTCACCCCAAACACTGAGCCATCCTTTTGAGACCGAGAAAACAGAAGCAAACAGAGCCACGTTTTCTTTTTAATCTCAGGCGTCGAGGAGAGGGTACAAACGCTCGGGCCACTTGGGATACGTGCGCTTGTACAAGTTCATGCACACGGTATCATGCTGCTGGATGACGCTGTTGAATATACACTTCATTGCCCCTGCAACCACAAGACAAGGGTTTTGATTCACAAAGACGGCATTTTGGTGAAAAGGGGAGGAGGCTCTATAAGAGCAAGGCCGGTGATGTTCTTACCATGTGTGCCGACTGGTTCCTTGATGCGACCACGTTTTCCACATTTTGTCCATACTTCGACGGGCTGCACCAGAAACATCATCCAGTAGACGGAAGGTTAGCTCCGTTTTACAAATTTAACAAAATGAAAAACCGAGAATGTTACAGTTATGTGTTGGGCAAGTGTTTTTTTCATGTTTACCTTAAACCATCTAACATCTTCCGGATTGTGGAACATGTATCTGACAGATGCCTTCATTTTCGACACTTTCTGAGGGTAGCTGAAACAGGGCACAATACCGATAATGCGAGAATTGAATATCATTGGCGCAAATGGAATATGAATATAGTTAGAAAAGGATATCACAAAATGGTGGACGGGAACTATGATAAAACCATACCCAGTTAGTATTATCTTCTTCAAAATTATTTTGTTGGGGTCAACACTTTTTAGGGAGCCAACAGCAGCAACTGCTGGAGCGTCTGACCCTTCAGAAACCTTTAGGGCTACCAACGGAAGGGGTGGAAAAGATATCGGGCCATATATCGAAGCCATAGAGAAACGCCCGGCATGCAGAAATCTCTCCATCTTGTGCTTGTCCGAGTTGAAATTGTCAGTTGAAAATACCGGCCTGGATCATCAACCATAGTTTTATTATAGATTGAAAAAAAGCCCATCAGTAGCTACTGCTGCAAGGGAAACAGAAATTTATTACCTCGCAATGAATTGGCGGAAACCAACATGGAAGATGAGTTCTTCTTTTGTTTTGATGGGAGCATCGTAGCTGTCATGCTTCTTTATGCTGTGAAAAAGTAGACATTATCGGTGAGAAATCAGTCAATAACTCAGGGCTTTGAGGAACAGGAAATATAAATAGACAGATGATTTCGAGGATGTATACCTAAAATGAAGCACAGACATCTTGGATTCATGCTGCAGAAGCCCACATGCTATAATGGCACTTTTGCTTGCAAGCAAAGATAATCTAGAGGCAGCACCACGAGGTACTTCTTTAACAGAAAGCCTAATATATGAGCCAGTCAGTATGCAATCATCCCTGCTCTCTTCTTCCATCTCCAGGGCTTGCCTCATCACATGCTTCTGTGTTCTGGTGAGGTTATCAAAAGCAAAAATTCTGGCATAGTCTTGAGGCAGCGATTCCTGCATTTATCACTAAATGATTCACTAACAATCCTACGATTAAAAAAAAAATCAAAGTTCACGTCAAGAATCAGAAGACATTATTACATTTGGATCCCATGAGGAGGTTCTGAAGGACTTGACACCCCTGAACTTGGCAAATCGCTTTCTTGCAGGAATATCAAGTGGGGTCTCCACTTCATCTGGAAATTCTGTGGAAACATAACATCAAGATTTACTTCACTTGCTTTAGCTTTAATGAGAAAATGAAGGATGTCAAACATTGGACAAGGCCACCTTTTCTCCAACCAAACCTAGCAAACACATAATTCTAGAAGCTTGGTTTAAAAAAGCGCGAGGCGTCCCAAGGCGCCAAAGGTCTAAAAAACCGAGGCGCGAGGCGCAAGGCGAAGGCGCGCGCCTCACGGATGTGAGGCACATAAATCATTTTCGTATCAATATATAACATATATATTATAAATCATATTGTTTAATATGCATAGTATATATTTATACTTACGTATATATAAATAATTCTTTATTTTTTCAATATAATGTATATATTATAAATATAATTTCTATAGTATAGATTTATATGTATGTAATACACAAAAAAATGATTATATATTGCATTAATCTATATCAATATAAACTATATTATTATTTAAAAATAAAAAATATAAAATTAATCATAATCAACTAAAGTTGAAATACATCGAAAATGTTATAACTGATATATATTTATAAATGATTTTATAAAAACTATATATTTAAATAATTATAGTTAATATATATGTAAATTTTTGAAGCTTTCTACTTAGTCGTACTTGCTTTTAGGTTTTTTGAGTTTCTCGATTCCATCACCCTTTTTTATTTGTTCTCATGATTTGACCATTTTTTTTAATTTTTAATAACTCTGACTATACATTTAGGAGGAGTTAATTGTGTATTGAAGTCTGTACTGTTCATCTTCTACCATCTCTTTCGAAAGAACTGCACAACTCTGCCATTTTTATTTCTTTTTTGTACTCTGTCTCAAGCGGAGTCGCAGAAAAGCGTGCTTTACTGCCGCTTTATGGAAACCGCCTCAATTTTGTCACATGATGCGATTTTGCAATCGCTTCTGCGCATCTGCGCCTCAGGCGCAAAAAAAGCGCGCTTTTTTAATCCAAGTCTAGAAGAGCAAGTACATACCCTCATCTTCAGCATGGGCCTCTTTGATTTTCTTGATTTCATCCTCAATCTGTTCCCTAGTCAAATTTTCACTTTCCTGATTGCCAAAAGTTAAGATCAGAGTGAACTTCTCGGAGACATACAACAAATAGCAGACCATGAAACCTTTTTTTAAAGAAGGGAACTATATGATTTAGAGGAAAACAAACTTACCATCATCACAGAATCATTAACGGTTTCATTATCAACATCCCGCAAGTCCAACGATTCTTCATCGTCCTCAAAATCCCGGGTATTTGTATTTTCATGATAGGGAAAGTGATCCTCTCCCTCCTCCAAAACCATGCCGCTATCATTGTCATCACCAGTGTCAGAACCTTCCTCATCTGTGTCATCCACAATCCAAGCAGCCTGAGTAAGAAACAGAACGGAAACTAGTTAGAGATATTGCGCACGACTCTTAATACAGATAGTTAAGCCAAGGGCTGGAAAACTTCAGATATACAATAGCGTCTGAAAACCTGATATTCTGAAGTTCCCCGAGGTAAAGTCCTCTTCTTTAACTTCTTCTGTTTTAGATTTCTCTCAGCCTCGGCTATTTCTTCCTCTGTTGGCCAGGTCTACACAATGAAAGCACTAAGCAATAACTAATTTACCCTTATCAATTGCAGCAAATGCCAATTTTCTCCATTTAGAACTCATCAGACTTACCTGTTCTCCTGCAAGAGGATCTGGAATATTTTCAAATACTAAAGGTTCCTGTTTTGCAGGATCTGGAAGTAGAGAACTCACAACCTAGAAGATCAGAACACAAGGACATAGCTCAGGAAAAAAAATTACATAGAGAGGGAAACCATAGAAAATATTCCTGAAATCATCGCCAGCACAGACTTTTATTTTAATTTTTTTTTCAAATAATAAAAATAACACAGAAAGAGTCTTCTTATGTTCAATACACAAATCATGACCACTGGTTCCTACTCAGGTATTTAAGCCGATTGTAAGATCATAGATTTCACACACATCAAAATTCCGTATCACAAATGGCATTCTATAAATACCCTTTTGTACAAGTCAATTGTAAGTTTCTTACAAGGAAGACTATACATCACCTCTTCACGATGTAAATCATCACATTCCATGGAATCATGTCCTTTTCTGGCATGTAATGGGAATGGGTCATTCAGCACTTCAATTTTTGATAACTGAAAATCACCGAGGCCAGCAACATGAACCTAATTCAAAGAAAACAACTTAAGAGTTCAGGCATGGCAATCAAATAAACAAAGACAGCGAGAGCATAAGGCTGAACTACTTGATTACCAGCTGATTTACAGAGAGTTTGCGAGCACGCAAGTACCCACTGAGAACGAGAGTACATTTTCCCGTGCTTTCATCATCCACCAATGTCTCAACCTAATCCAGCAATCAACAACAAGAACATGGCACAAACACAAAATGCAGAATGTTTAAGTAAAGGAAGATGATAAATCACTTGAACCATTTTTTAAAAAGGTACAAAAAAGCTCTCTAGATCATTTCAAACAGTCAACCAAAGCTTTTATGATTTTTATGCATAAAACAAGTACCTTTTGAGCCACAAGATATGGCCTTTGACTTCGCCAATGAGGCACAGTAAGCCTTTGCTCCTTAAATAGCCACATGAACTGTAATCATATGCCAGCAAGTGGATCAACTTAACACAAAGTGCGAGATAAATGTAATTGAATACAATCCAAGAAAATGATGAGTATATTATGTTAGTCATTGGAAAATTACCTTGTGCAATTCATCTCTTGTATCTGCTGTATAAAACTTACAGTCTTCAGGAAATTCTGCGGCAAGGTTAGAGGTACACATCTTCTTTAGCTCGTTTTTCTTTTTCAGATCAGTGGGCATATCCTGCAACCATGAAAATAGAATTTGAAAAGCTCAACATTTCAGAAATCTCAACCTTCTCAGAATGATGGGTACTGAAAGTACAGTAGCAAAGAACTTACACGAATCAACACAGCGGTGCTTGGTAAACCAATCGATCTGATTACAGAAAGACAGTGACTTCCGAATGAGTCGATAAAGTCGGAGCAATCTTCTTCCCATGGAGTGCTTGCAGATGCAACAAAAGCGATCAAATCAGCAACCTAAAACCCAATAAAACATAAAAGAGTTGTAGACACTTGATAGACTCTACAGCAGTAAGCAAAAAAAAAAAGGCAGTAACTAATTTCATGCCTTGGCCAGTTCCATGCAAGTGAGCAGATCCCCATGAGGTGCCTTTAAAACCTGTGTGTATATTCAAACTATCAATCAAGCTTGAATTTAAATAGGCTCCAAAGAACACACAAACTTGAAATTGAACATCACTAACTGTTGCTCTTAGCCTATACTGGGAAGAAGCAACTGTTGAAGAAGCCACTCCAGCAGCTTCAGGAGATAACAATGCTAGAAGATCATTGGCAAGCGAATCAAGGTTCACCGAAGCAGAAAGAGGAAATAGGACCTACGGTTAAAAGAAGAAGAAAAAAAAATATTAGTTTATGAATCTGCATCCACAGGGAAAAAAAACAAACCCAAAATTTCTTAGGACCAGCTTCTGAATTTAAATGAGCAGCAAAAGAAAACTAACGATGACACGAGGAGGGCTTGATGACCCTCCTGAAGCTCTTTTCTCCTTCAAAAGTGCTGCCTTTTTCTGCTCTCGTAGCTGAATGCCGGAAAAATTTTCAAATTGATTATGCTCATCAATAATACAAAACAGAGTACTTCAATAATCAACCCATCAATTCAAATTAGGGACTAGAAGGAAAATCACCATCTTGCTACGCTGAACACGAGCAGCCTTAGCTCCCTTAACAAGATTCTTATCTGCCTTCGCATTCTTCGCCCTATCTGATACAGCAAAACGTTCGATTCCGCGAAATATCAGAATCAACAAAGTAATCCTAATTTCCTTGGTTTCCGTAGATCGAGCCAGAACCCAGAAACCAAAACCCTAATTATCTCCGAACAAAAGGGTGTCTAAATTCAATGAAGGAAACAGAACCCAACGATTCAAATCGTAAGTCGGCTCGAGAGAGAGAGAGAGAGAGATGAAAGAGAGTATTACCTTGTAGGGAGGTTCTGTGGAGATTGCGAGAAGATTTGGAAGAAAATCTAGTTTTGTGGGCTTTGTTAACCTGAACTCGAGAGCCTCCCATGGCTGCCGAAAGAGAAGAAAAGCCCTCGCGAGACGAATAGTGACGAATACCGCAGTTCGCCTTAAACCCTAATACGCTTTTCTTAAATTTCTTTTATAGCCTTGTTTGAAACTGAGATCGGCTCGGACTTCTAGTTGTATTAGATTTAGATAGAATTTTTATTTGCTTTTCATTTTTGTCCTAACTAATTCATATTACACTTACACGGAGAATTATTTTACGAAACAGAATAAAAAAATTAAATCAATGTCTTATAATAATAATTTATTAAGTTTATTTTTTATTGTTAAATTGATATCTATTTTATTTGAATTCCATGCCAATATAAATCTGAATTTATCCCATATAAAAATTGTTTGTCCTTGAGACAAAAAATTATCTATACTTCACAAAATATCTAATTTTTACTGACCACTCAAAAACAGGATGGATGAACCAAATCAATTACACTAAACCGGTACTAACCGAAATCAAACCGAAAAATATGAAGAAAAATGGTTAATACGACGCCACGTATATAATGTGCCACGTGGCAGGTCCCTCGGCTGATGTCTCTCACCGCTTGTCCATCCCAATTCGCATTCCCAATGGCATCTTCTCCCGCCCATTCGCGTTCACACTATCTCCGTAAACGTGTCGACCACTCATAGGACCACGTCACCATCTTCTATATACGGCCATTGTTGGGTTTTAGCGAAGGGCCGAAATGAATGGATAAGGAACCATAAGCCCATGACGTCCTCATTTATTCTTTTAATTATCAATATTATTCTTAATTTTCTTTTAGGCGTTTATTTCATTTTTCTTGGTCTACACGCCAATTATAAATACCCTCCCAAAATATTTCAGTATTGTCATTCCGTCTCGGAAAATCTCTGAATCTGCTGAGTCTCAGAGAGTTCTTCTCTTTGGCCATGGATCCCTACAAGGTAACCTTTTGTTTGCCCCTTCTCTTCGATTCTTCTTCTTTGTTGCATTGTTCTCGTATTGGTTTGGATTCAATGTTGTTCGTTTCGATTCTGCACCTTGTCATGAGAATCGTATTCTCCTTAGATGTTTGATTTTAAGTTCCTGCGGATATGGGATCCGGATTCGGGGTTCTATTATTTCATGATCGAATCGTGTTTTGGTTTTGTTCGTCGGAAATGAACCGAGCCCGTTTATGCGGATGATAATTGGTGTGTGTGGCGACCTGGGGGATTGCAGGAGGTTCTTGTTATTGTAGAGCCTGCGATTACGTGATATTGATCGGTTGAATCGTGTTGTTTCTTTGAATTCTTCACGGTTGTGATTTTGTTTTTATGGTGTTGGTCATGACGATGATGCAGTATCGGCCATCCAGCTCTCACAACTCCCCGTTCTTCACCACGAACTCCGGTGCTCCTGTATGGAACAACAACTCTTCCATGACCGTCGGACCCAGAGGTATATAGTTCTTCTGAATCTTTAGAACAAACGTGCGCTAGGAAAATGATAGGGGGTGATCCGTTAAATTTGAATATTCTTTTGCACCTGGGTAATAGTTTTTATTTTCCATGTAACAGTTGAGTAATGGTTGTGACGCCATTTCACTTTTTTCTTTGAAAGAACTGTTGCAGATTTTTGGGTAATCTCTGTCAAATGTATTGAGATGATGGAAAATTTTCATTTTCACTTTGTTGATTGTAATGGGTTTTTGGATTCATATATGCACTAAACACGTTTTCCTGTTTCTACTGCAGGTCCTATCCTTCTCGAGGACTATCATCTTGTTGAGAAGCTTGCCAATTTCGACAGGGAGCGGATTCCAGAGCGTGTGGTCCATGCTAGAGGAGCCAGTGCAAAGGGTTTCTTTGAGGTCACCCATGATATCTCTCATCTCACATGTGCCGACTTTCTCCGAGCTCCTGGTGTTCAGACACCAGTCATTGTGCGGTTCTCCACTGTTATCCACGAGCGTGGAAGCCCTGAGACCTTGAGAGATCCTCGTGGTTTCGCTGTTAAGTTTTACACCAGAGAGGTGAGTTGAAGTCAATACGGAATCACCGAGCATATGTTTTTATGTACTCACTCCAAAAGGAACATTTTGTTGCATCTGGTGATTTCATAGTATGCCAGATAAATGGATAGTGTCTCATAAGTAATATGCTTCACGTATATGTTATTTCGGCTTTTAACTTTTTTGCTTTATGTCATTCAGGGTAATTTTGATCTTGTTGGGAACAACTTCCCAGTCTTCTTCATCCGTGATGGAATGAAATTTCCTGACATGGTCCATGCCCTTAAGCCCAACCCCAAATCTCACATCCAGGAAAACTGGAGAGTCCTCGACTTCTTCTCCCACCACCCGGAGAGTCTGCACATGTTTACCTTCCTCTTCGATGATATCGGTATTCCTCAGGACTACAGGCACATGGAGGGCTCGGGTGTAAACACCTACATGTTGGTCAACAAGGCAGGGAAAGCTGTCTATGTCAAGTTTCACTGGAAACCCACATGTGGGGTTAAGTCTCTGCTCGAAGACGAGGCCATTCGGGTTGGAGGATCCAACCACAGCCATGCGACTCAGGACTTGTACGACTCAATCGCCGCGGGAAACTACCCTGAGTGGAAGCTTTTCATCCAAACAATCGATCCTGCTGATGAGGACAAGTTCGATTTCGACCCGGTTGATGTGACCAAGACCTGGCCTGAGGACATATTGCCTCTGCAACCTGTTGGACGCTTGGTTTTGAACAAGAACATCGACAACTTCTTCGCAGAGAATGAGCAATTGGCGTTTTGCCCCGCTATTGTTGTTCCGGGAGTATACTATTCGGATGACAAGCTGCTCCAAACTCGTATATTTTCCTACTCCGACACCCAGAGGCACCGTCTTGGACCAAACTACCTGCAACTTCCCGTCAATGCTCCCAAGTGCGCTCACCACAACAACCACCATGAGGGCTTCATGAACTTCATGCACCGGGATGAGGAGGTAACCATAGCTGAAACCCTAAGTTAGATGTTGTCTTTTTCCATTGCAGGGTTTGGTAAATCAGAGAAATCTGTTTCTTTTCAATAAAAAATACCATTAGCTTATGAAGAGATGTTGTTCAGGTGAATTACTTCCCGTCAAGGTATGATCCCGTTCGCCACGCGGAGAGGTATCCGATTCCACCCGTTATCTGCTCTGGAAGGCGCGAGAGGGTCAGTATAAATATCTACACAACCATCGAATCCAATTTTTTTTCGAGCGTTCTTTGCGGAAATGTTTACCTGATGCCGTTATGTACGTTTTTGCAGTGCATTATCGAGAAGGAGAATAACTTCAAGCAGCCGGGAGAGAGATACCGTTCTTTCACCCCAGACAGGTACTCTAAATCTTCTTTTTTAGTAGCAAAAAACCTCTTACCGCCATTTCAGACACAAACTCGCGAAATGATGCTGATGCTTCCGTCATGATATTACGACCAGGCAAGAACGATTCATTCGCAGATGGATAGAAGCCTTGTCCGACCCTCGTATCACTCACGAAATCCGCAGCATCTGGATCTCATACTGGTCTCAGGTTCTTACAATCTCTCTACCTCGACGCAACAACAAACAGTGTTGGATTTTTTTTTTAATTCAGGAAAATTTACGAAGTAACACCAAACTACTATTGTTGAAACGGTTGAACAGGCTGATCAGTCCTTGGGACAGAAGCTGGCGAGCCGTCTAAACGTGAGACCGAGCATCTGAAGTGTTCAGAGGAAATGGTCTCAGGGTTTGTAATTTGAAGAGAAGGTTTGAAAGGAGAGAAGAAGAAAACGAAGCAATCCTTTGGGGATGATCATATACTAATAATATTCATATATGAGGATGTTTATATGTGTTGTCTTGTTACTAGACAAAGGACAAAGGACAGAAAGAAGAAACCTTTGGTGATGTTACATTGTCTTATGCTGGCTTCTTATGTGGTGATGTTTTTCACACCTAATGCATGATTGGATTAAATAAATAAATTTGAAAATGACATGGCTGGTTTCTTTATAACTTATATGTGGACTTCGTCCTTGGCAATTTTATTTTTCATTTTTCTGAATATTCAGAAATAAAATTTTGAAAGATATAATATTTTTTTACATCTGCATGGATGTGAAGCATCTAAAGATATGAGACCAAAAGACAAGCAGTAGTGTCAGAAGAAAGAAACTTACAGTAACATAAGCTCTGGATCCTACAAACTAATGGTCGTGTCCAAATTCCGGTCTAGATAGCCGGTTCTCTTTAACCGGGTTTATGTTAAGTCAATTTAAACCGGTAATCAATAACATATCTACAGAGAGCGGTTGAAGTGTATGGAAGAAACGGGAAATTTCACTATGGCAAACCCTAAATCTACATGTCTGAGTATACAGTGTAGTTTCAAATGTACATCGAAGAACCACCGAAACTCTCAAAGCCGAATCCTTGAAACCCACAATCCAAATCTTCCAAACCCCCAAAGATGTCGATTTCATCTGTGTTTTCTTCACCCCGCGGGCCCGTTGCCGATTTCTCCGATCCGACATCTTCGTTCCGACCCTCGAAATCCTTTTCTGTTCTTCCTCCATGATCCATCACAAGACTCTGTCTTTCCTGAAATTGGACTAATTTGGCGTCAATTCGAGACAGCAGAACCCCAAGCTCGTCATGTGAGAGATTGTCCACCGTCCCATCAGAATCTGGGTAAGCCGGCGCGAGTCTCGGCTTCTTGCTGGCGCGATTAGCTTTGGTAGCCTCCGAGGACAAAAACCCATTCAAATCTACGGCGTGTTTCCGGCGGTCTTCTTCGCTCAGACCTCTGTAGTTCGCCGCGATCCGACGGACATCTTCGGGTCTCTCCGGCCAGTGATAGAGTTGGCCGTCGGAATCGTAGCAAATGACGCAGACGAAGATATCGCAAAGAACCGAGAGCTCTCTATCTTTGTTCTTCAGTGTCTGAACTCTCCTCTGGAAAGCTGCCTTTTGTGCCTTCGTCTGAAATTTGGGTTTCCCATGCGCCATTGTCGACCTTAAACGATGACCCATGTTTGCTTCCGACACGATCGATGAAGAGAATTCAGGACAAAACCTAGCGGAGAAGATCGATCGATTGAGAGAGAGAAAGAGAGAGAGAGAGAGAGAGAGAGAGAGAGAATGAAAAGGGGTGGACAGTTGTATTTTGGACTAGTTGGACTGGTTCGCCTAATTGACGAGTTATATACACTGTATGGAGGCTTCCCGGGCTCTCCCCAACGGTCAGATTTTGCTAGCTGTGGTTCCTTTCTTTCCTTTTATTTAAAAATTAATTTTCCTTCCCTTCAATTCATTTGATTTTTTTTTTTTAAATTCAAATGGAGTTATGTTTTAAACGCCCGTTAGGGCTCGGAACAGCAAAATCCAAACAAGATTTTTTTTTTTCCGTTGAGATGTCTGAAACTGCTTGGGACAAGCAATTGGATTTCATGGGTGTCCGTTTGAGGACCTCGACAACAGTCAGGTGTCGGAACATTGAGGGTGAAAAACACGTCCGAAAAATTCGCAGAGAAAAAAAAAAGAGAACTCGAAATCGAAACTTCGGCGCAAAGGGTTCGGTTATTCGAAAACCGAATGACCGATTAATATTCCAATCAAATTGAATCGATTAAAATTAAATAATATTTGATTATAAATTTTTTGAAATATGAGACAATCAAATCTGAATTAACCTTAGACCAAATAAACGAATCGTAACAAAATAAATCGAATATAACCGTTTATCCATCAAAATATATATAATTACAAAAATTAGCATAATGAGATTTATATAACAAAGTGATGTTTTTTTAAAAAATCTACAATGTTTCAAATTTTGTTTTATTTTCTATTATAATTGAACCAATTTTTGTTTGATAATTATTTTATTAGATATATTCGAATCAAATCAAATCGATTAAAATTAAATAATCATTTATTTATTTATTAATTTTTAAAATCTAAAATAAACGAATACGAATTACCGTAATCAAATAAACAAAATCAAATAATCATTTTTGTTCACGAAGTTTTAAAAGTTTCTTATAGAAACTCATATATAAATAACCCTTAGTCCGTTCTGTGCCTATTATTTTAATATATTAATATTCATTTTGTTTATGGTACGGTAGAGTAGGGTACGTATTTTCCCGTAAAACATGAGGCCCGACAGGACAGTCAGTTATTATTGGCCCATTTCCTTTGTCCTTGGCTCCGAACTCCTTTCTTCCTCATCTAAATTCGTTCTAGGGTTAGGGTTCATAGCAGAATTTCAATCTCCATTTGCTCTCTTTCTTTTTCCGAATCTGCCTTTTTTTTTCTCCTGAAATCGAAGATGTCGCCGATGATTCAGGGAGCGGCTGCTGTTACATTGTCCACTGCATCAGGTTTCATTCGCACGGACAGATGTATTCTCTACACAGTCTTACGCTGTTCCTCTGTTTCGTTTTGTCGGAGGTTGGCTTATTCTACTGATAGAGACTGCGGCCGTACGTACAGAGAAAGACTGAGGTGTGGGTTTGCTAATGTCGACGATGCTGTTGCTGTGTTCCATCTGATGGTTCGGTCTCCCCGCCGCCCTTCAGTTGTCGATTTCAGCATGTTACTGAGTGCAGTGGCCAGAATGAAACGGTACGATGTCGTGATTTCACTTTGCAAGAGAATGGATTTGATCGGGTTTCCACATAATCACTACACTCTGAGCATTCTGATCAACTGTTTCTGCCGTTCTGGACAAGTACACTTAGGTTTCTCGGTTTTGGGAAGGATCATGAAGTTGGGTTATGAGCCGAATGATGTCGCATTCAATACCCTCATCAATGGATTCTGCATCAGAGGTAACATTTCCGCAGCTTTAGGTTTAATGGAGCAAATGGTGGATGTGGGACAAAAACCTGATGTCGTAACGTTTACTACTATCATCAACGGACTTTGTCTCCAGCGTAGAATTCATGAAGCTGCCAGTTTGATCGATCGGATGGTAGAGAAAGGCTGTCAACCCGATATAATTACTTATGGTGCTATTATAAATGGCATTTGCAAGTTAGGGGATCCTGCTTCTGCTTTGAATTGGATCAAGATGATGGAGGGCAGGCTCATGATGGTCGATGTCGTAATTTATAGTACGTTTATCGATTGTCTCTGCAAATGTGGAAACATAGATGGTGCACTTAACATTTTTAGCAAGATGGATGATCGAGGAGTTGAACCAGATGTTATTACCTATACCACTTTGATAAACGGACTTTGTAGTTCCAGTAGATGGAATGATGCCTCGCGATTATTGAAGGATATGATAGAAAGGAAAATCATGCCGAATGTTGTTACTTTCACTGGATTAATCAATTATTTTATTAAAGAGAGCAAGTTTCTAGAGGCTGAGGAATTATATAAAAAGATGATCCAAAGAGGTTTGGTTCCAAATACCATCACTTATACTTCGTTGATTGATGGGTTTTGTATGCAGAATCGTCTTGATGAGGCGAGACAAATATTCGATTCTATGATTACCGAGGGATGTTTTCCAAATGTAGTGACATTTGGTGCTCTCATAAATGGGTATTGCAAATCTGGCAGAGTAGATGAAGGTATGAAGCTCTTAACCGATATGTCTCAAAGAGGATTGGTAGCAAATACATGTGTTTACAACACTCTCATCCAAGGGTTGTGTCGAGGAGGCAACCTTGATGCTGGCCAAAAACTTTTCCTAGAGATGAAATGTCTTGGTCCTCATCCTGATCTTATAACTTACAAAGTTATGCTTGATGGTCTATGTAAAAACGGAAAACTAGAAGAGGCATTGGAATTATATGATAAGATGGAAAAGAGTGGGTTGAACCTCGATATAGTTACACATAATATTATCATTCATGGCTTGTGCAAGGCTGAAAAAGTTGATGAGGCAATGCTGTTGTTTAATATGCTCTTGCTTGAAGGGGTGGAACCGGATGTTGTGACGTATAATATAATGATAACTGGACTTTGTGGAAAAGGTTCACTCGGTGAAGCCCAAAAGCTGGTAAGAGATATGAAAGAGGGTGGTTGTTTGCCGAATGATGGTACTTATAACGCAATCATCCGGGGTCATCTCAGACATGGCTCCACATCAGATGTTATTGAGCTGATACGAGAAATGCGAAGGTGTGAGTTTTCTGCTGGTGCGTCGACCATTACTATGGTGATAAATATGCTATCCGACGGTAGATTGGAGAAAGGGTTCCTGGATCTTCTCTCCTCCTAGTGCTTCTCGTTGTTTTCTGTCATGGAAACCACAAAGAGGTGACCTCTTCTGACCTTTCATGTTTTGATGTTTCTTCATTTCGTGATCGAATTAAATTTTTGTGAAGAGGATGGATCGGTTCGAGGCTAATTTTGAGCGTGTTAGTGATGGAGTTTAGTAATGTTTCGCATTTGTTAATCGGACAGGGGCCTAACGACTGGAACAGCTCTTGAGGATATAGGCACAGTTTCTTGTTTCTGCCGACAAATCCGATCAGAGGACTTAGTGTTCGAAGGGTAAGGCTTCCAAAATCTGTAACTCTTGAAAAAAATAAGGCTTCCTTCCAAAGGCATTTGTAGGTACTTACAGTTGTGAAAGATTTCCATTTTGTAGATATAAAATCATATGAACGTTATATATATAGAGAGAAAAATGCAATAAATTAAAATAGATATTGTTAACTTTTGAGAGGATCCTTTCCTTTCCTTTTCCTGTTACATTTTCAAAAGCGTAAGCAAACTAAGGAATTGGGCCTCATAGCCCAATTCGATTGGGCAATTGAACATAAAAGAGCCCAACCATTAAACGGGTCGGATCTTAACGGAGACAACAAACACCCGTTAACGGACGTTAGATCCGACGTGTTCAAGTCTCTTGATTTTGATTGGTCACAGATGACGTGTAACAAAACGGTGACGTGTTTTCACATTTTCGAAATATTTCTCCCCTCAAACCCAGACGGAAGAAGACAAAGCATGGCGAAGCCGCTGCTCTTCATCGCGGTGATTCTTGCGGTGTTCTCCGCCGGAGCTTCCGTCGATGACAAATGCGCTGCTTGTAATGCCGTCGCGGTACTTCTCGCATCTCTTTATCTTCTTATTTCGTTTCTGGGAAATTGATGCCCCCGAATTGGATTATCCGATGAACATTCATGCCGTGGATATGTAGACGGGACTGATATTGAGATTTATGTTATTGAATCTTGGTGGAGTGGATTCTGGTTAAAGTTTATGTAGACAGTCTCTAAAATAAATATATGTAGATGGATTTGCAGCCGGTGTTTGTTTGGTTAGTTAATTCGAGCTGATGACACTGTTCGAATCTCTGTGATTTTCTTACAAAGTAAGGATTATGTCATAATCTGTCGATTGGTTATGCTCGCTATTGGTTTCCACGGGTTTGTGCTGCTTATGCTTTCCAAATTTTGTAGGTTTTGATTTCACAAAATGGGGTTTCGATCTATAATGAAAATTGAGCTCTTTTATGTGGGAACCAAGTTTTCCGTTTGGATCAAGAAAGCCACTCTGAATTTGGTTTTATTTAATAATATGAATCCTTATATTGTTTCTTTTTTTGCGCTTGCGTTCTGGGAAAAGAGTGATACGGTCTTTAGGAATATTTTATGTTCGGCATCGGAAGATATCTATGAGCTAGATGATGGAAGTTGTGTTTTATTTTTCTTCTTGAAAATTTGTCCAATTTTGCTTGTATTTCATTCTATGGTTGGTAATACTCGTGTTTGGCTAAATGATTTAATACATTTTCTTGTTCTCATCACGATGTTCAATGCTATGCAGGAGGAATTGGAGTTTCAGCTTTCGAAGGTAGTAACATCTTTTTGATCTGTCATCCTAATAATACGATGTGTGCTTGGAATGCTAGAGTGCTTCTGGTTTAATGGGAAACTTTATATCATATCTTGATCAGGAAAAACCACGGAACCATCTTGATATGAGAAATCGATTAAATTCTAAGGGGCAACGAGAAGGAAAGGTTATTGATTACAGGTATATGCCTGATAGCCTCATTCTACTACCTGAATTGGGAAGGAAATCTTGTCGAATCATGACTGACTGTTCCTTGTTTTTATGTGCATGTCTGGTAATTTGTTTTATAACTTTGGCATGAGAAAGGATAGACAACTACTCGGTCTTCTTCCTTTTACTTGGGGACTTTCTCTCCAAAGTAAATTACGAATCGAAATGGACTTTAGGACGTTATTGGTAGCTAGGTAATCGTATATTCTTAGTCAGATATAAAACTTCCGAGCAAAGAGGAGGCTATCATTGAACAACTGGGAGGAAAGTCAACAATTGACATGCTACAAGAACCTGTAACGCATTTCTGTTCAAATTTTCCCAGAAGAGTCATGTTGATTTTTTTTCGTGTGATTCACTCAAGTGGATGATGACCCAATAATTCTGTTTCTTTTTTCCTTTTTTTTTTTAAAAAAAAAATAGAGCAAGTGATCTGAGGGTTGCTGATCTGTTGGATGGATTGTGCGAAAGAATGAAAGACTATACTCTAGAAAAGGTAAATTCCGCTCTTAAACAAACTCTCATCGCTTGCGCTTTGGTATCAACCATTTTGTAAATTTTTCTGTAAAACCAGGCAAGGTTCCACGATGTGGTTGCTCCTTTTTCACCATTGTAATATGTACTTATGGTCATACTTTTGCAGGTGGATTCGACAAAAGGATTATGGGTCAAAGTGGATAGCTTTGACGATCTTACAAGTAATATTTTCTTCTGTTGGGATCTTCTGGAGTTCATATATGCTTTACCTGTCTCATAAGTCATAGTATATTTGCTTATGATAATATTTGTTGACTAGTTCTATGTATTGTCTTCATAAAGCATATTCTGGTAATTTCTCTTCATCCGATCCAAGATTTTTTATTTTTATTTATAGCATATCTATTTTGGTCAGTTGGAACAAATATTCTTCTTGGGGACTGCTGCCTACTTCGTTTATTCAACATTTCTCGTTTATTCTCAGCTTTGAGTAGCAATCGAGAGGTGTGAGAATGCTCTAGTGATGGGAACAAAGTATGCAAACTGTGGAAATTTTTACCATGTTTAATGATAACTGTTCTCAGAATGGTTTGATATTGATCTCCCATGTTACAGATAAACAGGAAGCTAAAGCGCATGCAAATGACATCTCAACTTACTGCGGAAGGTATAATACAAAACCAAGAATCTGAACGGTCGATTTATCACTGATCATTTGGAGAATTTTTCTATGTTTCTGGTACTTGTCAACAGCCTCGGGATTTCTGAAAACTTCTTCTGTTTTGTTTGGCACAGGTTGCTCGAGGAGACTGAAGACGAGGTAAACTTCTGCTACTATACTTCAAAAGACTTATTATCATCAATGGTTAGTTAGATTATTACCAAGTATCGTTAATTTTTAATCGATATTTTTCAGCTCTCTGAGGTAATTAAGGAAGGATCCTTGAAAGTCGGAGGAGTCAGCAACGTCCTGTGTCGAATGCTGAGCAATCACTGCAAGCAAACAAGGTAAGCCCTTAGAAGCGAACCACGTAATAAAGAAGTATCCATATGCGGGTGAATTTAACGTCTACTCGGAGCCTATCTGTGATCACATGTTGTTTCAGTTCATTTATATTCGGGTTTGGGTTTTTCGTTTTTGCAAAAGTTATATCCATCCGGTCTTTATACTAGATTCATTTCGGATTCGGTTTTTTATCGAAAAAACTGTTCATTTTTACAAAGAAATTTTTCGGCTTTGGTTTTTCGGTTTTAGAAAAATCACACCGGATATGAAAATGGTTTAGAATTATTTTACTAAACGCTCTCATCTTTCTTCCAATTTATGCTTCTTTGGTGCAGCGAAAGAGAGACAGAAGAAGACGAGGATGACGATGATGGGGACGAGCTTTGAGTCATCAAATACGAGCCGGGGAACGAATGATGATAACACTCTGTTAGTGCCACAAACTCATCAAAACGCAGATCCAAAGTTCTTTCTTGTGTTAGAGTTTTTGCTCACAGATCGACATTTCTAGGGTTCAAACTAATGAGCTCCATTTCTCGAACTCTTCCGA